>NW_027414866.1:0-125330 GCF_964106895.1 Numenius arquata
GGATCCATAGGGCTCCGTAGAGCTTCGTAGGTTCCCTAGAGGCCTGTAGAGTACCGCAGGAGCCAGTAGTGTTCTGTAGGGGCCCGTAAGGTTCCTTCCGTAGGGGCTGGCAGTGTTCCGTAGGGGCCTGTAGGGTTGTGTAAGTGCCCGCAGCAGTCTGTAGGAGTCTGTGGGATTCTGTAAGGTTCTGGAGGGTTCTGCAGGGTTCTGTAGGGGCCCGTAGAGTTCCGTAGTGGCTGGTAAAGTTCCGTAGGGCCCTGTGGGGTTCTGTATGGACCTGTAGGGTTCTGTAGGGGCCTGCAGGCTTCTGTAAGTGCCTGCAGGTGTCTGTAGGGTTCCGTAGGGGTCTGTAGGGTTCCGTAGGCGCCTGCAGTGTTCTGTAGGAGCCCATAGGGTTTTAGTGAGGTTCCGTTGTGTTGCTAAGGGTCTTGTAGAGTGCTGTCGGGTCCTGGAGTATTCTGTAGGGTTCCAGAGGGGCTCGTAGGGTTCCGTTGAAATCTGTAGGCTTCCCTAGGGGCCCGTGGAGTCCCGTAGATTTCCGTAGGGGCCTGTAGGGTTGTGTAAGTGCCCGCAGGGGTTGGTAGGAGCTTGTAGGGTGCCATAAGTTTCCAGAGGGTTGTGTAGGGTTCCGTAGGGGCCTGTGGTGTTCCCTAGGGGCCTGTAGAGTCTCGTACGGTTCCGTAGGGGCCTGTGGTGTTCCCTAGGGGCCTGTAGAGTCTCGTACGGTTTTTTAGGGGCCTGTAGGGTTCCCTAGGGGCCTCTAGAGTCTCGTACAGTTCCGTAGGGTCCTGTAGGTTTCCATAAGAGCCCGCAGAGGACTGAAGGGGCCCGTACTGTTCCATAAGGATCCATAGGCCTCCGTAGAGCTTCGTAGGTTCCCTAGAGGCCTGTAGAGTACCGCAGGAGCCAGTAGTGTTCTGTAGGGGCCCGTAAGGTTCCTTCCGTAGGGGCTGGCAGTGTTCCGTAGGGGCCTGTAGGGTTGTGTAAGTGCCCGCAGCAGTCTGTAGGAGTCTGTGGGATTCTGTAAGGTTCTGGAGGGTTCTGTAGGGTTCCGTAGGCGCCTGCAGTGTTCTGTAGGAGCCCATAGCGTTTTAGTGGGGTTCCGTTGCTTAGCTAAGGGTCTTGTAGAGTGCTGTCGGGTCCTGGAGTATTCTGTAGGGTTCCAGAGGGGCTCGTAGGGTTCCGTTGAAATCTGTAGGCTTCCCTAGGGGCCCGTGGAGTCCCGTAGATTTCCGTAGCGGCCTGTAGGGCTGTGTAAGTGCGCGCAGGGGTTGGTAGGAGCTTGTAGGGTGCCATAAGTTTCCAGAGGGTTGTGTAGGGTTCCGTAGGGGCCTGTGGTGTTCCCTAGGGGCCTGTAGAGTCTCGTACGGTTCCGTAGGGGCCTGTGGTGTTCCCTAGGGGCCTGTAGAGTCTCGTACGGTTCCGTAGGGGCCTGTAGTGTTCCCTAGGGGCCTCTAGAGTCTCGTACAGTTCCATAGGGTCCTGTAGGTTTCCATAAGCGCCCGCAGAGGTCTGAAGGGACCCGTACTGTTCCATAAGGATCCATAGGGTTCCGTAGAGCTTCATAGGTTCCCTAGAGGCCTGTAGAGTACCGCAGGAGCCAGTAGTGTTCTGTAGGGGCCCGTAAGGTTCCTTCCGTAGGGGCTGGCAGTGTTCCGTAGGGGCCTGTAGGGTTGTGTAAGTGCCCGCAGCAGTCTGTAGGAGTCTGTGGGATTCTGTAAGGTTCTGGAGGGTTCTGCAGGGTTCTGTAGGGGCCCGTAGAGTTCCGTAGTGGCTGGTAAAGTTCCGTAGGGCCCTGTGGGGTTCTGTATGGACCTGTAGGGTTCTGTAGGGGCCTGCAGGCTTCTGTAAGTGCCTGCAAGTGTCTGTAGGGTTCCGTAGGGGTCTGTAGGGTTCCGTAGGCGCCTGCAGTGTTCTGTAGGAGCCCATAGGGTTTTAGTGAGGTTCCATTGTGTTGCTAAGGGTCTTGTAGAGTGCTGTCGGGTCCTGGAGTATTCTGTAGGGTTCCAGAGGGGCTCGTAGGGTTCCGTTGAAATCTGTAGGCTTCCCTAGGGGCCCGTGGAGTCCCGTAGATTTCCGTAGGGGCCTGTAGGGTTGTGTAAGTGCCCGCAGGGGTTGGTAGGAGCTTGTAGGGTGCCATAAGTTTCCAGAGGGTTGTGTAGGGTTCCGTAGGGGCCTGTGGTGTTCCCTAGGGGCCTCTAGAGTCTCGTACAGTTCCGTAGGGGCCTGTAGGTTTCCATAAGCGCCCGCAGAGGTCTGAAGGGGCCCGTACTGTTCTGTAAGGATCCACAGGGCTCCGTAGAGCTTCGTAGGTTCCCTAGAGGCCTGTAGAGTACTGCAGGAGCCAGTAGTGTTCTGTAGGGGCCCGTAGGGTTCCTTCCATAGGGGCTGGCAGTGTTCCCTAGGGTCCTCTAGGGTTGAGTAAGTGCCCGCAGGAGTCTGTAGGAATCCGTGGGATTCTGTAAGGTTCTGGAGGGTTCTGCAGGGTTCCGTAGGTGCCCGTAGAGTTCCGTAGTGGCTGGTAAAGTTCCGTAGGGCCCTGTACCGTTCCGTAACTGCCTGCAAGGGTCTTTAGGCTTCCGTAGGGGCTGGTAGGGTTCCATAAAGTTCCGTGGGTTCCTGCAGAGTTCTGCAAGTGCCCGCAAGGGCCTGTAGGGGCCCACAGTGTTTCTGCCAGGTTCCGTAGAGTTCCGTAGGGGCCATAGCTTTCCGTAGCGGCTGGTAGTATTCCGTAGGGGTCTGTAGGGTTCCGTAGGCACCTGCAGTGTTCTGTAAGAGCCCATAGGGTTTTAGTGAGGTTCCGTTGTGTTGCTAAGGGTCTTGTAGAGTGCTGTCGGGTCCTGGAGTATTCTGTAGGGTTCCAGAGGGGCTGGTAGGGTTCCGTTGAAATCTGTAGGCTTCCCTAGGGGCCCGTGGAGTCCCGTAGATTTCCGTAGGGGCCTGTAGGGTTGTGTAAGTGCCCGCAGGGGTTGGTAGGAGCTTGTAGGGTGCCATAAGTTTCCAGAGGGTTGTGTAGGGTTCCGTAGGGGCCTGTGGTGTTCCCTAGGGGCCTGTAGAGTCTCGTACGGTTCTGTAGGGGCCTGTGGTGTTCCCTAGGGGCCTGTAGAGTCTCGTACGGTTCCGTAGGGGCCTGTAGTGTTCCCTAGGGGCCTGTAGAGTCTCGTACAGTTCCGTAGGGTCCTGTAGGTTTCCATAAGCGCCCGCAGAGGTCTGAAGGGGCCCGTACTGTTCCGTAAGGATCCATAGGCCTCCGTAGAGCTTCGTAGGTTCCCTAGAGGCCTGTAGAGTACCGCAGGAGCCAGTAGTGTTCTGTAGGGGCCCGTAAGGTTCCTTCCGTAGGGGCTGGCAGTGTTCCGTAGGGGCCTGTAGGGTTGTGTAAGTGCCCGCAGCAGTCTGTAGGAGTCTGTGGGATTCTGTAAGGTTCTGGAGGGTTCTGCAGGGTTCTGTAGGGGCCCGTAGAGTTCCGTAGTGGCTGGTAAAGTTCCGTAGGGCCCTGTGGGGTTCTGTATGGACCTGTAGGGTTCTGTAGGGGCCTGCAGGCTTCTGTAAGTGCCCGCAGGTGTCTGTAGGGTTCCATAGGGGTCTGTAGGGTTCCGTAGGCACCTGCAGTGTTCTGTAGGAGCCCATAGGGTTTTAGTGAGGTTCCGTTGTGTTGCTAAGGGTCTTGTAGAGTGCTGTCGGGTCCTGGAGTATTCTGTAGGGTTCCAGAGGGGCTCGTAGGGTTCCGTTGAAATCTGTAGGCTTCCCTAGGGGCCCGTGGAGTCCCGTAGATTTCCGTAGGGGCCTGTAGGGTTGTGTAAGTGCCCGCAGGGGTTGGTAGGAGCTTGTAGGGTGCCATAAGTTTCCAGAGGGTTGTGTAGGGTTCCGTAGGGGCCTGTGGTGTTCCCTAGGGGCCTGTAGAGTCTCATACGGTTCCGTAGGGGCCTGTAGTGTTCCCTAGGGGCCTGTAGAGTCTCGTACAGTTCCGTAGGGTCCTGTAGGTTTCCATAAGCGCCCTCAGAGGTCTGAAGGGACCCGTACTGTTCCATGAGGATCCATAGGGTTCCGTAGAGCTTCGTAGGTTCCCTAGAGGCCTGTAGAGTACCGCAGGAGCCAGTAGTGTTCTGTAGGGGCCCGTAGGGTTCCTTCCATAGGGGCTGGCAGTGTTCCGTAGGGTCCTCTAAGGTTGAGTAAGTGCCCGCAGGAGTCTGTAGGAATCCGTGGGATTCTGTAAGGTTCTGGAGGGTTCTGCAGGGTTCTGTAGGGGCCCGTAGAGTTCCGTAGTGGCTGGTAACGTTCTCTAGGGCCCTGTACCATTCCGTAACTGCCTGCAAGGGTCTTTAGGCTTCCGTAGGGGCTGGTAGGGTTCCATAAAGTTCCGTGGGTTCCTGCAGAGTTCTGCAAGTGCCCGCAAGGGCCTGTAGGGGCCCACAGTGTTTCTGTCAGGTTCCGTAGAGTTCCGTAGGGGCCATAGGTTTCCATAGTGGCTGGTAGTATTTTGTAGGGGTCTGTAGGGTTCCGTAGGCACCTGCAGTGTTCTGTAGGAGCCCATAGGGTTTTAGTGAGGTTCCGTTGTGTTGCTAATTGTCTTGTAGAGTGCTGTCGGGTCCTGGAGTATTCTGTAGGGTTCCAGAGGGGCTCGTAGGGTTCCGTTGAAATCTGTACGCTTCCCTAGGGGCCCGTGGAGTCCCGTAGATTTCCGTAGGGGCCTGTAGGGTTGTGTAAGTGACCGCAGGGGTTGGTAGGAGCTTGTAGGGTGCCATAAGTTTCCAGAGGGTTGTGTAGGGTTCCGTAGGGGCCTGTGGTGTTCCCTAGGGGCCTGTAGAGTCTCGTACGGTTCTGTAGGGGCCTGTGGTGTTCCCTAGGGGCCTGTAGAGTCTCGTACGGTTCCGTAGGGGCCTGTAGTGTTCCCTAGGGGCCTCTAGAGTCTCGTACAGTTCCATAGGGTCCTGTAGGTTTCCATAAGCGCCCGCAGAGGTCTGAAGGGGCCCGTATTGTTCCATAAGGATCCATAGGGCTCCGTAGAGCTTCGTAGGTTCCCTAGAGGGCTGTAGAGTACCGCAGGAGCCAGTAGTGTTCTGTAGGGGCCCGTAAGGTTCCTTCCGTAGGGGCTGGCAGTGTTCCGTAGGGGCCTGTAGG
The DNA here is from genome assembly GCF_964106895.1 of Numenius arquata. Classification (NCBI taxonomy): domain Eukaryota; kingdom Metazoa; phylum Chordata; class Aves; order Charadriiformes; family Scolopacidae; genus Numenius; species Numenius arquata. The sequence goes on from NW_027414866.1 coordinate 5,119, forward strand.
GTTGTGTAAGTGCCCGCAGCAGTCTGTAGGAGTCTGTGGGATTCTGTAAGGTTCTGGAGGGTTCTGCAGGGTTCTGTAGGGGCCCGTAGAGTTCCGTAGTGGCTGGTAAAGTTCCGTAGGGCCCTGTGGGGTTCTGTATGGACCTGTAGGGTTCTGTAGGGGCCTGCAGGCTTCTGTAAAGTGCCCGCAGGTGTCTGTAGGGTTCCATAGGGGTCTGTAGGGTTCCGTAGGCGCCTGCAGTGTTCTGTAGGAGCCCATAGGGTTTTAGTGAGGTTCCGTTGTGTTGCTAAGGGTCTTGTAGAGTGCTGTCGGGTCCTGGAGTATTCTGTAGGGTTCCAGAGGGGCTCGTAGGGTTCCGTTGAAATCTGTAGGCTTCCCTAGGGGCCCGTGGAGTCCCGTAGATTTCCGTAGGGGCCTGTAGGGTTGTCTAAGTGCCTGTAGGGGTTGGTAGGAGCTTGTAGGGTGCCATAAGTTTCCAGAGGGTTGTGTAGGGTTCCGTAGGGGCCTGTGGTGTTCCCTAGGGGCCTGTAGAGTCTCATACGGTTCTGTAGGGGCCTGTAGTGTTCCCTAGGGGCCTCTAGAGTCTCGTACAGTTCCGTAGGGTCCTGTAGGTTTCCATAAGCGCCCTCAGAGGTCTGAAGGGACCCGTACTGTTCCATGAGGATCCATAGGGTTCCGTAGAGCTTCGTAGGTTCCCTAGAGGCCTGTAGAGTACCGCAGTAGCCAGTAGTGTTCTGTAGGGGCCCGTAGGGTTCCTTCCATAGGGGCTGGCAGTGTTCCGTAGGGTCCTCTAGGGTTGAGTAAGTGCCCGCAGGAGTCTGTAGGAATCCGTGGGATTCTGTAAGGTTCTGGAGGGTTCTGCAGGGTTCTGTAGGGGCCCGTAGAGTTCCGTAGTGGCTGGTAACGTTCTCTAGGGCCCTGTACCATTCCGTAACTGCCTGCAAGGGTCTTTAGGCTTCCGTAGGGGCTGGTAGGGTTCCATAAAGTTCCGTGGGTTCCTGCAGAGTTCTGCAAGTGCCCGCAAGGGCCTGTAGGGGCCCACAGTGTTTCTGTCAGGTTCCGTAGAGTTCCGTAGGGGCCATAGGTTTCCATAGTGGCTGGTAGTATTCCGTAGGGGTCTGTAGGGTTCCGTAGGCACCTGCAGTGTTCTGTAGGAGCCCATAGGGTTTTAGTGAGGTTCCGTTGTGTTGCTAATTGTCTTGTAGAGTGCTGTCGGGTCCTGGAGTATTCTGTAGGGTTCCAGAGGGGCTCGTAGGGTTCCGTTGAAATCTGTAGGCTTCCCTAGGGGCCCGTGGAGTCCCGTAGATTTCCGTAGGGGCCTGTAGAGTTGTGTAAGTGCCCGCAGGGGTTGGTAGGAGCTTGTAGGGTGCCATAAGTTTCCAGAGGGTTGTGTAGGGTTCCGTAGGGGCCTGTGGTGTTCCCTAGGGGCCTGTAGAGTCTCATACGGTTCTGTAGGGGCCTGTGGTGTTCCCTAGGGGCCTGTAGAGTCTCGTACGGTTCCGTAGGGGCCTGTAGTGTTCCCTAGGGGCCTCTAGAGTCTCGTACAGTTCCGTAGGGTCCTGTAGGTTTCCATAAGCGCCCGCAGAGGTCTGAAGGGGCCCGTATTGTTCCATAAGGATCCATAGGGCTCCGTAGAGCTTCGTAGGTTCCCTAGAGGGCTGTAGAGTACCGCAGGAGCCAGTAGTGTTCTGTAGGGGCCCGTAAGGTTCCTTCCGTAGGGGCTGGCAGTGTTCCGTAGGGGCCTGTAGGGTTGTGTAAGTGCCCGCAGCAGTCTGTAGGAGTCTGTGGGATTCTGTAAGGTTCTGGAGGGTTCTGCAGGGTTCTGTAGGGGCCCGTAGAGTTCCGTAGTGGCTGGTAAAGTTCCGTAGGGCCCTGTGGGGTTCTGTATGGACCTGTAGGGTTCTGTAGGGGCCTGCAGGCTTCTGTAAAGTGCCCGCAGGTGTCTGTAGGGTTCCATAGGGGTCTGTAGGGTTCCGTAGGCGCCTGCAGTGTTCTGTAGGAGCCCATAGGGTTTTAGTGAGGTTCCGTTGTGTTGCTAAGGGTCTTGTAGAGTGCTGTCGGGTCCTGGAGTATTCTGTAGGGTTCCAGAGGGGCTCGTAGGGTTCCGTTGAAATCTGTAGGCTTCCCTAGGGGCCCGTGGAGTCCCGTAGATTTCCGTAGGGGCCTGTAGGGTTGTCTAAGTGCCTGTAGGGGTTGGTAGGAGCTTGTAGGGTGCCATAAGTTTCCAGAGGGTTGTGTAGGGTTCCGTAGGGGCCTGTGGTGTTCCCTAGGGGCCTGTAGAGTCTCATACGGTTCCGTAGGGGCCTGTAGTGTTCCCTAGGGGCCTCTAGAGTCTCGTACAGTTCCGTAGGGTCCTGTAGGTTTCCATAAGCGCCCTCAGAGGTCTGAAGGGACCCGTACTGTTCCATGAGGATCCATAGGGTTCCGTAGAGCTTCGTAGGTTCCCTAGAGGCCTGTAGAGTACCGCAGTAGCCAGTAGTGTTCTGTAGGGGCCCGTAGGGTTCCTTCCATAGGGGCTGGCAGTGTTCCGTAGGGTCCTCTAGGGTTGAGTAAGTGCCCGCAGGAGTCTGTAGGAATCCGTGGGATTCTGTAAGGTTCTGGAGGGTTCTGCAGGGTTCTGTAGGGGCCCGTAGAGTTCCGTAGTGGCTGGTAACGTTCTCTAGGGCCCTGTACCATTCCGTAACTGCCTGCAAGGGTCTTTAGGCTTCCGTAGGGGCTGGTAGGGTTCCATAAAGTTCCGTGGGTTCCTGCAGAGTTCTGCAAGTGCCCGCAAGGGCCTGTAGGGGCCCACAGTGTTTCTGTCAGGTTCCGTAGAGTTCCGTAGGGGACATAGGTTTCCATAGTGGCTGGTAGTATTCCGTAGGGGTCTGTAGGGTTCCGTAGGCACCTGCAGTGTTCTGTAGGAGCCCATAGGGTTTTAGTGAGGTTCCGTTGTGTTGCTAATTGTCTTGTAGAGTGCTGTCGGGTCCTGGAGTATTCTGTAGGGTTCCAGAGGGGCTCGTAGGGTTCCGTTGAAATCTGTAGGCTTCCCTAGGGGCCCGTGGAGTCCCGTAGATTTCCGTAGGGGCCTGTAGAGTTGTGTAAGTGCCCGCAGGGGTTGGTAGGAGCTTGTAGGGTGCCATAAGTTTCCAGAGGGTTGTGTAGGGTTCCGTAGGGGCCTGTGGTGTTCCCTAGGGGCCTGTAGAGTCTCATACGGTTCTGTAGGGGCCTGTGGTGTTCCCTAGGGGCCTGTAGAGTCTCGTACGGTTCCGTAGGGGCCTGTAGTGTTCCCTAGGGGCCTCTAGAGTCTCGTACAGTTCCGTAGGGTCCTGTAGGTTTCCATAAGCGCCCGCAGAGGTCTGAAGGGGCCCGTATTGTTCCATAAGGATCCATAGGGCTCCGTAGAGCTTCGTAGGTTCCCTAGAGGGCTGTAGAGTACCGCAGGAGCCAGTAGTGTTCTGTAGGGGCCCGTAAGGTTCCTTCCGTAGGGGCTGGCAGTGTTCCGTAGGGGCCTGTAGGGTTGTGTAAGTGCCCGCAGCAGTCTGTAGGAGTCTGTGGGATTCTGTAAGGTTCTGGAGGGTTCTGCAGGGTTCTGTAGGGGCCCGTAGAGTTCCGTAGTGGCTGGTAAAGTTCCGTAGGGCCCTGTGGGGTTCTGTATGGACCTGTAGGGTTCTGTAGGGGCCTGCAGGCTTCTGTAAAGTGCCCGCAGGTGTCTGTAGGGTTCCATAGGGGTCTGTAGGGTTCCGTAGGCGCCTGCAGTGTTCTGTAGGAGCCCATAGGGTTTTAGTGAGGTTCCGTTGTGTTGCTAAGGGTCTTGTAGAGTGCTGTCGGGTCCTGGAGTATTCTGTAGGGTTCCAGAGGGGCTGGTAGGGTTCCGTTGAAATCTGTAGGCTTCCCTAGGGGCCCGTGGAGTCCCGTAGATTTCCGTAGGGGCCTGTAGGGTTGTCTAAGTGCCCGCAGGGGTTGGTAGGAGCTTGTAGGGTGCCATAAGTTTCCAGAGGGTTGTGTAGGGTTCCGTAGGGGCCTGTAGTGTTCCCTAGGGGCCTGTAGAGTCTCGTACGGTTCCGTAGGGTCCTGTAGGTTTCCATAAGCGCCCGCAGAGGTCTGAAGGGGCCCGTATTGTTCCATAAGGATCCATAGGGCTCCGTAGAGCTTCGTAGGTTCCCTAGAGGGCTGTAGAGTACCGCAGGAGCCAGTAGTGTTTTGTAGGGGCCCGTAAGGTTCCTTCCGTAGGGGCTGGCAGTGTTCCGTAGGGGCCTGTAGGGTTGTGTAAGTGCCCGCAGCAGTCTGTAGGAGTCTGTGGGATTCTGTAAGGTTCTGGAGGGTTCTGCAGGGTTCTGTAGGGGCCCGTAGAGTTCCGTAGTGGCTGGTAAAGTTCCGTAGGGCCCTGTGGGGTTCTGTATGGACCTGTAGGGTTCTGTAGGGGCCTGCAGGGTTCTGTATGTGCCCGCAGGTGTCTGTAGGGTTCCATAGGGGTCTGTAGGGTTCCGTAGGCACCTGCAGTGTTCTGTAGGAGCCCATAGGGTTTTAGTGAGGTTCCGTTGTGTTGCTAAGGGTCTTGTAGAGTGCTGTCGGGTCCTGGAGTATTCTGTAGGGTTCCAGAGGGGCTCGTAGGGTTCCATTGAAATCTGTAGGCTTCCCTAGGGGCCCGTGGACTCCCGTAGATTTCCGTAGGGGCCTGTAGGGTTGTGTAAGTGCCCGCAGGGGTTGGTAGGAGCTTGTAGGGTGCCATAAGTTTCCAGAGGGTTGTGTAGGGTTCCGTAGGGGCCTGTGGTGTTCCCTAGGGGCCTCTAGAGTCTCGTACAGTTCCGTAGGGTCCTGTAGGTTTCCATAAGCGCCCGCAGAGGTCTGAAGGGGCCCGTACTGTTCCGTAAGGATCCATAGGTCTCCGTAGAGCTTCGTAGGTTCCCTAGAGGGCTGTAGAGTACCGCAGGAGCCAGTACTGTTCTGTAGGCGCCCGTAAGGTTCCTTCCGTAGGGGCTGGCAGTGTTCCGTAGGGGCCTGTAGGGTTGAGTAAGTGCCCGCAGCAGTCTGTAGGAGTCTGTGGGATTCTGTAAGGTTCTGGAGGGTTCTGCAGGGTTCTGTAGGGGCCCGTAGAGTTCCGTAGTGGCTGGTAAAGTTCCGTAGGGCCCTGTGGGGTTCTGTATGGACCTGTAGGGTTCTCTAGGGGCCTGCAGGCTTCTGTAAGTGCCCGCAGGTGTCTGTAGGGTTCCATAGGGGTCTGTAGGGTTCCGTAGGCACCTGCAGTGTTCTGTAGGAGCCCATAGGGTTTTAGTGAGGTTCCGTTGTGTTGCTAAGGGTCTTGTAGAGTGCTGTCGGGTCCTGGAGTATTCTGTAGGGTTCCAGAGGGGCTCGTAGGGTTCCGTTGAAATCTGTAGGCTTCCCTAGGGGCCCGTGGAGTCCCGTAGATTTCCGTAGGGGCCTGTAGGGTTGTGTAAGTGCCCGCAGGGGTTGGTAGGAGCTTGTAGGGTGCCATAAGTTTCCAGAGGGTTGTGTAGGGTTCCGTAGGGGCCTGTGGTGTTCCCTAGGGGCCTCTAGAGTCTCGTACAGTTCCGTAGGGGCCTGTAGGTTTCCATAAGCGCCCGCAGAGGTCTGAAGGGGCCCGTACTGTTCCGTAAGGATCCATAGGCCTCCGTAGAGCTTCGTAGGTTCCCTAGAGGGCTGTAGAGTACCGCAGGAGCCAGTAGTGTTCTGTAGGGGCCCGTAAGGTTCCTTCCGTAGGGGCTGGCAGTGTTCTGTAGGGGCCTGTAGGGTTGTGTAAGTGCCCGCAGCAGTCTGTAGGAGTCTGTGGGATTCTGTAAGGTTCTGGACGGTTCTGCAGGGTTCTGTAGGGGCCCGTAGAGTTCCGTAGTGGCTGGTAAAGTTCCGTAGGGCCCTGTGGGGTTCTGTATGGACCTGTAGGGTTCTGTAGGGGCCTGCAGGGTTCTGTAAGTGCCCGCAGGTGTCTGTAGGGTTCCATAGGGGTCTGTAGGGTTCCGTAGGCACCTGCAGTGTTCTGTAGGAGCCCATAGGGTTTTAGTGAGGTTCCGTTGTGTTGCTAAGGGTCTTGTAGAGTGCTGTCGGGTCCTGGAGTATTCTGTAGGGTTCCAGAGGGGCTCGTAGGGTTCCGTTGAAATCTGTAGGCTTCCCTAGGGGCCCGTGGAGTCCCGTAGATTTCCGTAGGGGCCTGTAGGGTTGTGTAAGTGCCCGCAGGGGTTGGTAGGAGCTTGTAGGGTGCCATAAGTTTCCAGAGGGTTGTGTAGGGTTCCGTAGGGGCCTGTGGTGTTCCCTAGGGGCCTGTAGAGTCTCATACGGTTCCGTAGGAGCCTGTAGCGTTCCCTAGGGGCCTGTAGAGTCTCGTACAGTTCCGTAGGGTCCTGTAGGTTTCCATAAGCGCCCTCAGAGGTCTGAAGGGACCCGTACTGTTCCGTAAGGATCCATAGGCCTCCGTAGAGCTTCGTAGGTTCCCTAGAGGCCTGTAGAGTACCGCAGGAGCCAGTAGTGTTCTGTAGGGGCCCGTAGGGTTCCTTCCGTAGGGGCTGGCAGTGTTCCGTAGGGGCCTGTAGGGTTGTGTAAGTGCCCGCAGCAGTCTGTAGGAGTCTGTGGGATTCTGTAAGGTTCTCGACGGTTCTGCAGGGTTCTGTAGGGGCCCGTAGAGTTCCGTAGTGGCTGGTAACGTTCTCTAGGGCCCTGTACCATTCCGTAACTGCCTGCAAGGGTCTTTAGGCTTCCGTAGGGGCTGGTAGGGTTCCATAAAGTTCCGTGGGTTCCTGCAGAGTTCTGCAAGTGCCCGCAAGGGCCTGTAGGGGCCCACAGTGTTTCTGTCAGGTTCCGTAGAGTTCCGTAGGGGCCATAGGTTTCCGTAGTGGCTGGTAGTATTCCGTAGGGGTCTGTAGGGTTCCGTAGGCACCTGCAGTGTTCTGTAGGAGCCCATAGGGTTTTAGTGAGGTTCCGTTGTGTTGCTAAGGGTCTTGTAGAGTGCTGTCGGGTCCTGGAGTATTCTGTAGGGTTCCAGAGGGGCTCGTAGGGTTCCGTTGAAATCTGTAGGCTTCCCTAGGAGCCCGTGGAGTCCCGTAGATTTCCGTAGGGGCCTGTAGGGTTGTGTAAGTGCCCGCAGGGGTTGGTAGGAGCTTGTAGGGTGCCATAAGTTTCCAGAGGGTTGTGTAGGGTTCCGTAGGGGCCTGTGGTGTTCCCTAGGGGCCTGTAGAGTCTCATACGGTTCTGTAGGGGCCTGTGGTGTTCCCTAGGGGCCTGTAGAGTCTCGTACGGTTCCGTAGGGGCCTGTAGTGTTCCCTAGGGGCCTCTAGAGTCTCGTACAGTTCCGTAGGGTCCTGTAGGTTTCCATAAGCGCCCGCAGAGGTCTGAAGGGGCCCGTATTGTTCCATAAGGATCCATAGGGCTCCGTAGAGCTTCGTAGGTTCCCTAGAGGGCTGTAGAGTACCGCAGGAGCCAGTAGTGTTCTGTAGGGGCCCGTAAGGTTCCTTCCGTAGGGGCTGGCAGTGTTCCGTAGGGGCCTGTAGGGTTGTGTAAGTGCCCGCAGCAGTCTGTAGGAGTCTGTGGGATTCTGTAAGGTTCTGGAGGGTTCTGCAGGGTTCTGTAGGGGCCCGTAGAGTTCCGTAGTGGCTGGTAAAGTTCCGTAGGGCCCTGTGGGGTTCTGTATGGACCTGTAGGGTTCTGTAGGGGCCTGCAGGCTTCTGTAAAGTGCCCGCAGGTGTCTGTAGGGTTCCATAGGGGTCTGTAGGGTTCCGTAGGCGCCTGCAGTGTTCTGTAGGAGCCCATAGGGTTTTAGTGAGGTTCCGTTGTGTTGCTAAGGGTCTTGTAGAGTGCTGTCGGGTCCTGGAGTATTCTGTAGGGTTCCAGAGGGGCTCGTAGGGTTCCGTTGAAATCTGTAGGCTTCCCTAGGGGCCCGTGGAGTCCCGTAGATTTCCGTAGGGGCCTGTAGGGTTGTGTAAGTGCCCGCAGGGGTTGGTAGGAGCTTGTAGGGTGCCATAAGTTTCCAGAGGGTTGTGTAGGGTTTCGTAGGGGCCTGTAGTGTTCCCTAGGGGCCTGTAGAGTCTCGTACGGTTCCGTAGGGTCCTGTAGGTTTCCATAAGCGCCCGCAGAGGTCTGAAGGGGCCCGTATTGTTCCATAAGGATCCATAGGGCTCCGTAGAGCTTCGTAGGTTCCCTAGAGGGCTGTAGAGTACCGCAGGAGCCAGTAGTGTTTTGTAGGGGCCCGTAAGGTTCCTTCCGTAGGGGCTGGCAGTGTTCCGTAGGGGCCTGTAGGGTTGAGTAAGTGCCCGCAGCAGTCTGTAGGAGTCTGTGGGATTCTGTAAGGTTCTGGAGGGTTCTGCAGGGTTCTGTAGGGGCCCGTAGAGTTCCGTAGTGGCTGGTAAAGTTCCGTAGGGCCCTGTGGGGTTCTGTATGGACCTGTAGGGTTCTCTAGGGGCCTGCAGGCTTCTGTAAGTGCCCGCAGGTGTCTGTAGGGTTCCATAGGGGTCTGTAGGGTTCCGTAGGCACCTGCAGTGTTCTGTAGGAGCCCATAGGGTTTTAGTGAGGTTCCGTTGTGTTGCTAAGGGTCTTGTAGAGTGCTGTCGGGTCCTGGAGTATTCTGTAGGGTTCCAGAGGGGCTCGTAGGGTTCCGTTGAAATCTGTAGGCTTCCCTAGGGGCCCGTGGAGTCCCGTAGATTTCCGTAGGGGCCTGTAGGGTTGTGTAAGTGCCCGCAGGGGTTGGTAGGAGCTTGTAGGGTGCCATAAGTTTCCAGAGGGTTGTGTAGGGTTCCGTAGGGGCCTGTGGTGTTCCCTAGGGGCCTCTAGAGTCTCGTACAGTTCCGTAGGGTCCTGTAGGTTTCCATAAGCGCCCGCAGAGGTCTGAAGGGGCCCGTACTGTTCCGTAAGGATCCATAGGCCTCCGTAGAGCTTCGTAGGTTCCCTAGAGGGCTGTAGAGTACCGCAGGAGCCAGTAGTGTTCTGTAGGGGCCCGTAAGGTTCCTTCCGTAGGGGCTGGCAGTGTTCTGTAGGGGCCTGTAGGGTTGTGTAAGTGCCCGCAGCAGTCTGTAGGAGTCTGTGGGATTCTGTAAGGTTCTGGAGGGTTCTGCAGGGTTCTGTAGGGGCCCGTAGAGTTCCGTAGTGGCTGGTAAAGTTCCGTAGGGCCCTGTGGGGTTCTGTATGGACCTGTAGGGTTCTGTAGGGGCCTGCAGGGTTCTGTAAGTGCCCGCAGGTGTCTGTAGTGTTCCATAGGGGTCTGTAGGGTTCCGTAGGCACCTGCAGTGTTCTGTAGGAGCCCATAGGGTTTTAGTGAGGTTCCGTTGTGTTGCTAAGGGTCTTGTAGAGTGCTGTCGGGTCCTGGAGTATTCTGTAGGGTTCCAGAGGGGCTCGTAGGGTTCCGTTGAAATCTGTAGGCTTCCCTAGGGGCCCGTGGAGTCCCGTAGATTTCCGTAGGGGCCTGTAGGGTTGTGTAAGTGCCCGCAGGGGTTGGTAGGAGCTTGTAGGGTGCCATAAGTTTCCAGAGGGTTGTGTAGGGTTCCGTAGGGGCCTGTGGTGTTCCCTAGGGGCCTCTAGAGTCTCATACGGTTCCGTAGGGGCCTGTAGCGTTCCCTAGGGGCCTCTAGAGTCTCGTACAGTTCCGTAGGGTCCTGTAGGTTTCCATAAGCGCCCGCAGAGGTCTGAAGGGGTCCGTACTGTTCCGTAAGGATCCATAGGGTTCCGTAGAGCTTCGTAGGTTCCCTAGAGGCCTGTAGAGTACCGCAGGAGCCAGTAGTGTTCTGTAGGGGCCCGTAGGGTTCCTTCCGTAGGGGCTGGCAGTGTTCCGTAGGGGCCTGTAGGGTTGTGTAAGTGCCCGCAGGGGTTGGTAGGAGCTTGTAGGGTGCCATAAGTTTCCAGAGGGTTGTGTAGGGTTCCGTAGGGGCCTGTGGTGTTCCCTAGGGGCCTGTAGAGTCTCATACGGTTCCGTAGGGGCCTGTGGTTTTCCCTAGGGGCCTGTAGAGTCTCGTACGGTTTTGTAGGGGCCTGTAAGTGTTCCCTAGGGGCCTCTAGAGTCTCGTACAGTTCCGTAGGGGCCTGTAGGTTTCCATAAGCGCCCGCAGAGGTCTGAAGGGGCGCGTCCTGTTCCGTAAGGATCCACAGGGCTCCATAGAGCTTCGTAGGTTTCCTAGAGGCCTGTAGAGTACCGCAGGAGCCAGTAGTGTTCTGTAGGGGCCCGTAGGGTTCCTTCCATAGGGGCTGGCAGTGTTCCGTAGGGGCCTCTAGGGTTGTGTAAGTGCCTGCAGGAGTCTGTAGGAATCCGTGGGATTCTGTAAGGTTCCGGAGGGTTCTGCAGGGTTCCGTAGGGGCCCGTAGAGTTCCGTAGTGGCTGGTAAAGTTCCGTAGGGCCCTGTGGGGTTCTGTATGGACCTGTAGGGTTCCGTAGGGCCTGCAGGGTTCTGTAAGTGCCCGCAGGTGTCTGTAGGGTTCCGTAGGGGCCTGCAGGGTTTCGTAGGCACCTGCAGTGTTCTGTAGGAGCCCATAGGGTTTTAGTGAGGTTCCGTTGTGTTGCTAAGGGTCTTGTAGAGTGCTGTCGGGTCCTGGAGTATTCTGTAGGGTTCCAGAGGGGCTCGTAGGGTTCCGTCAAAATCTGTAGGCTTCCCTAGGGGCCCATAGAGTCCCGTAGATTTCCGTAGGGACCTGTAGGGTTGTGTAAGTGCCCGCAGGGGTTGGTAGGAGCTTGTAGGGTGCCATAAGTTTCCAGAGGGTTGTGTAGGGTTCCGTAGGGGCCTGTGGTGTTCCCTAGGGGCCTCTAGAGTCTCGTACGGTTCCGTAGGGGCCTGTAGTGTTCCCTAGGGGCCTCTAGAGTCTCGTACAGTTCCGTAGGGGCCTGTAGTGTTCCCTAGGGGCCTGTAGAGTCTCGTACAGTTCCGTAGGGTCCTGTAGGTTTCCATAAGCGCCCGCAGAGGTCTGAAGGGGCCCGTACTGTTCCGTAAGGATCCATAGGGTTCCGTAGAGCTTCGTAGGTTCCCTAGAGGCCTGTAGAGTACCGCAGGAGCCAGTAGTGTTCTGTAGGGGCCCGTAGGGTTCCTTCCATAGGGGCTGGCAGTGTTCCATAGGGTCCTCTAGGATTGTGTAAGTGCCCGCAGGAGTCTGTAGGAGTCTGTGGGATTCTGTAAGGTTCCGGAGGGTTCTGCGGGGTTCCGTAGGGGCCCGTAGAGTTCCGTAGTGGCTGGTAAAGTTCCCTAGGGCCCTGTGGGGTTCTGTATGGACCTGTAGGGTTCCGTAGAGGCCTGCAGGGTTCTGTAAGTGCCCGCAGGTGTCTGTAGGGTTCCGGAGGGTTCTGCAGGGTTCCGTAGGCACCTGCAGTATTCTGTAGGAGCCCATAGGGTTTTAGTGAGGTTCCGTTGTGTTGCTAAGGGTCTTGTAGAGTGCTGTCGGGTCCTGGAGTATTCCGTAGGGTTCCAGAGGGGCTCGTAGGATTCCGTCAAAATCTGTAGGCTTCCCTAGGGGCCCATAGAGTCCCGTAGATTTCCGTAGGGACCTGTAGGGTTGTGTAAGTGCCCGCAGGGGTTGGTAGGAGCTTGTAGGGTGCCATAAGTTTCCAGAGGGTTGTGTAGGGTTCCGTAGGGGCCTGTGGTGTTCCCTAGGGGCCTGTAGAGTCTCATACGGTTCCGTAGGGGCCTGTGGTGTTCCCTAGGGGCCTGTAGAGTCTCGTACAGTTTTGTAAGGGCCTGTAAGTGTTCCCTAGGGGCCGCTAGAGTCTCGTACAGTTCCGTAGGGGCCTGTAGGTTTCCATAAGCGCCTGCAGAGGTCTGAAGGGGCCCGTCCTGTTCCGTAAGGATCCACAGGGCTCTGTAGAGAGTCATAGGTTCCCTAGAAGCCTGTAGAGTACCGCAGGAGCCAGTAGTGTTCTGTAGGGGCCCGTAGGGTTCCTTCCATAGGGGCTGGCAGTGTTCCATAGGGTCCTCTAGGGTTGAGTAAGTGCCCGCAGGAGTCTGTAGGAATCCGTGGGATTCTGTAAGGTTCTGGAGGGTTCTGCAGGGTTCCGTAGGGGCCCGTAGAGTTCCGTAGTGGCTGGTAACGTTCCCTAGGGCCCTGTACCGTTCCGTAACTGCCTGCAAGGGTCTTTAGGCTTCCGTAGGGGCTGGTAGGGTTCCATAAAGTTCCGTGGGTTCCTGCAGAGTTCTGCAAGTGCCCGCAAGGGCCTGTAGGGGCCCACAGTGTTTCTGACAGGTTCCGTAGAGTTCCGTAGGGGCCATAGGTTTCCGTAGCGGCTGGTAGTATTCCGTAGGGGTCTGTAGGGTTCCGTAGGCACCTGCAGTGTTCTGTAAGAGCCCATAGGGTTTTAGTGAGGTTCTGTTGTGTTGCTAAGGGTCTTGTAGAGTGCTGTCGGGTCCTGGAGTATTCTGTAGGGTTCCAGAGGGGCTCGTAGGGTTCCGTTGAAATCTGTACGCTTCCCTAGGGGCCCGTGGAGTCCCGTAGATTTCCGTAGGGACCTGTAGGGTTGTGTAAGTGCCCGCAGGGGTTGGTAGGAGCTTGTAGGGTGCCATAAGTTTCCAGAGGGTTGTGTAGGGTTCCGTAGGGGCCTGTGGTGTTCCCTAGGGGCCTGTAGAGTCTCATACGGTTCCGTAGGGGCCTGTGGTGTTCTCTAGGGGCCTCTAGAGTCTCGTACGGTTTTGTAGGGGCCTGTAAGTGTTCCCTAGGGGCCTCTAGAGTCTCGTACAGTTCCGTAGGGTCCTGTAGGTTTCCATAAGCGCCCGCAGAGGTCTGAAGGGGCCTGTACTGTTCCGTAAGGATCCACAGGGCTCCATAGAGCTTCGTAGGTTTCCTAGAGGCCTGTAGAGTACCGCAGGAGCCAGTAGTGTTCTGTAGGGGCCCGTAGGGTTCCTTCCATAGGGGCTGGCAGTGTTCCGTAGGGGCCTCTAGGGTTGTGTAAGTGCCCGCAGGAGTCTGTAGGAGTCTGTGGGATTCTGTAAGGTTCCGGAGGGTTCTGCAGGGTTCCGTAGGGGCCCGTAGAGTTCCGTAGTGGCTGGTAAAGTTCCGTAGGGCCCTGTGGGGTTCTGTATGGACCTGTAGGGTTCCGTAGGGCCTGCAGGGTTCTGTAAGTGCCCGCAGGTGTCTGTAGGGTTCCGTAGGGGCCTGCAGGGTTTCGTAGGCACCTGCAGTGTTCTGTAGGAGCCCATAGGGTTTTAGTGAGGTTCCGTTGTGTTGCTAAGGGTCTTGTAGAGTGCTGTCGGGTCCTGGAGTATTCTGTAGGGTTCCAGAGGGGCTCGTAGGGTTCCGTCAAAATCTGTAGGCTTCCCTAGGGGCCCATAGAGTCCCGTAGATTTCCGTAGGGACCTGTAGGGTTGTGTAAGTGCCCGCAGGGGTTGGTAGGAGCTTGTAGGGTGCCATAAGTTTCCAGAGGGTTGTGTAGGGTTCCGTAGGGGCCTGTGGTGTTCCCTAGGGGCCTCTAGAGTCTCGTACGGTTCCGTAGGGGCCTGTGGTGTTCCCTAGGGGCCTGTAGAGTCTCGTACAGTTCCGTAGGGGCCTGTAGGTTTCCATAAGCGCCCGCAGAGGTCTGAAGGGGCCCGTACTGTTCCGTAAGGATCCATAGGGTTCCGTAGAGCTTCGTAGGTTCCCTAGAGGCCTGTAGAGTACCGCAGGAGCCAGTAGTGTTCTGTAGGGGCCCGTAGGGTTCCTTCCATAGGGGCTGGCAGTGTTCCATAGGGTCCTCTAGGATTGTGTAAGTGCCCGCAGGAGTCTGTAGGAGTCTGTGGGATTCTGTAAGGTTCCGGAGGGTTCTGCGGGGTTCCGTAGGGGCCCGTAGAGTTCCGTAGTGGCTGGTAAAGTTCCCTAGGGCCCTGTGGGGTTCTGTATGGACCTGTAGGGTTCCGTAGAGGCCTGCAGGGTTCTGTAAGTGCCCGCAGGTGTCTGTAAGGTTCCGGAGGGTTCTGCAGGGTTCCGTAGGCACCTGCAGTATTCTGTAGGAGCCCATAGGGTTTTAGTGAGGTTCCGTTGTGTTGCTAAGGGTCTTGTAGAGTGCTGTCGGGTCCTGGAGTATTCTGTAGGGTTCCAGAGGGGCTCGTAGGATTCCGTCAAAATCTGTAGGCTTCCCTAGGGGCCCATAGAGTCCCGTAGATTTCCGTAGGGGCCTGTAGGGTTGTGTAAGTGCCCGCAGGGGTTGGTAGGAGCTTGTAGGGTGCCATAAGTTTCCAGAGGGTTGTGTAGGGTTCCGTAGGGGCCTGTGGTGTTCCCTAGGGGCCTGTAGAGTCTCATACGGTTCCGTAGGGGCCTGTGGTGTTCCCTAGGGGCCTGTAGAGTCTCGTACGGTTTTGTAAGGGCCTGTAAGTGTTCCCTAGGGGCCGCTAGAGTCTCGTACAGTTCCGTAGGGGCCTGTAGGTTTCCATAAGCGCCTGCAGAGGTCTGAAGGGGCCCGTCCTGTTCCGTAAGGATCCACAGGGCTCTGTAGAGAGTCATAGGTTCCCTAGAAGCCTGTAGAGTACCGCAGGAGGCAGTAGTGTTCTGTAGGGGCCCGTAGGGTTCCTTCCATAGGGGCTGGCAGTGTTCCATAGGGTCCTCTAGGGTTGAGTAAGTGCCCGCAGGAGTCTGTAGGAATCCGTGGGATTCTGTAAGGTTCTGGAGGGTTCTGCAGGGTTCCGTAGGGGCCCGTAGAGTTCCGTAGTGGCTGGTAACGTTCCCTAGGGCCCTGTACCGTTCCGTAACTGCCTGCAAGGGTCTTTAGGCTTCCGTAGGGGCTGGTAGGGTTCCATAAAGTTCCGTGGGTTCCTGCAGAGTTCTGCAAGTGCCCGCAAGGGCCTGTAGGGGCCCACAGTGTTTCTGACAGGTTCCGTAGAGTTCCGTAGGGGCCATAGGTTTCCGTAGCGGCTGGTAGTATTCCGTAGGGGTCTGTAGGGTTCCGTAGGCAGCTGCAGTGTTCTGTAAGAGCCCATAGGGTTTTAGTGAGGTTCTGTTGTGTTGCTAAGGGTCTTGTAGAGTGCTGTCGGGTCCTGGAGTATTCTGTAGGGTTCCAGAGGGGCTCGTAGGGTTCCGTTGAAATCTGTAGGCTTCCCTAGGGGCCCGTGGAGTCCCGTAGATTTCCGTAGGGACCTGTAGGGTTGTGTAAGTGCCCGCAGGGGTTGGTAGGAGCTTGTAGGGTGCCATAAGTTTCCAGAGGGTTGTGTAGGGTTCCGTAGGGGCCTGTGGTGTTCCCTAGGGGCCTGTAGAGTCTCATACGGTTCCGTAGGGGCCTGTGGTGTTCCCTAGGGGCCTGTAGAGTCTCGTACGGTTTTGTAGGGGCCTGTAAGTGTTCCCTAGGGGCCTCTAGAGTCTCGTACAGTTCCGTAGGGGCCTGTAGGTTTCCATAAGCGCCCGCAGAGGTCTGAAGGGGCCCGTCCTGTTCCGTAAGGATCCACAGGGCTCTGTAGAGAGTCATAGGTTCCCTAGAAGCCTGTAGAGTACCGCAGGAGCCAGTAGTGTTCTGTAGGGGCCCGTAGGGTTCCTTCCATAGGGGCTGGCAGTGTTCCATAGGGTCCTCTAGGGTTGAGTAAGTGCCCGCAGGAGTCTGTAGGAATCCGTGGGATTCTGTAAGGTTCTGGAGGGTTCTGCAGGGTTCCGTAGGGGCCCGTAGAGTTCCGTAGTGGCTGGTAACGTTCCCTAGGGCCCTGTACCGTTCCGTAACTGCCTGCAAGGGTCTTTAGGCTTCCGTAGGGGCTGGTAGGGTTCCATAAAGTTCCGTGGGTTCCTGCAGAGTTCTGCAAGTGCCCGCAAGGGCCTGTAGGGGCCCACAGTGTTTCTGACAGGTTCCGTAGAGTTCCGTAGGGGCCATAGGTTTCCGTAGCGGCTGGTAGTATTCCGTAGGGGTCTGTAGGGTTCCGTAGGCACCTGCAGTGTTCTGTAAGAGCCCATAGGGTTTTAGTGAGGTTCTGTTGTGTTGCTAAGGGTCTTGTAGAGTGCTGTCGGGTCCTGGAGTATTCTGTAGGGTTCCAGAGGGGCTCGTAGGGTTCCGTTGAAATCTGTACGCTTCCCTAGGGGCCCGTGGAGTCCCGTAGATTTCCGTAGGGACCTGTAGGGTTGTGTAAGTGCCCGCAGGGGTTGGTAGGAGCTTGTAGGGTGCCATAAGTTTCCAGAGGGTTGTGTAGGGTTCCGTAGGGGCCTGTGGTGTTCCCTAGGGGCCTGTAGAGTCTCATACGGTTCCGTAGGGGCCTGTGGTGTTCCCTAGGGGCCTGTAGAGTCTCGTACGGTTTTGTAGGGGCCTGTAAGTGTTCCCTAGGGGCCGCTAGAGTCTCGTACAGTTCCGTAGGGGCCTGTAGGTTTCCATAAGCGCCCGCAGAGGTCTGAAGGGGCCCGTCCTGTTCCGTAAGGATCCACAGGGCTCTGTAGAGAGTCATAGGTTCCCTAGAGGCCTGTAGAGTACCGCAGGAGCCAGTAGTGTTCTGTAGGGGCCCGTAGGGTTCCTTCCATAGGGGCTGGCAGTGTTCCGTAGGGGCCTCTAGGATTGTGTAAGTGCCCGCAGGAGTCTGTAGGAGTCTGTGGGATTCTGTAAGGTTCCGGAGGGTTCTGCAGGGTTCCGTAGGGGCCCGTAGAGTTCCGTAGTGGCTGGTAAAGTTCCCTAGGGCCCTGTGGGGTTCTGTATGGACCTGTAGGGTTCCGTAGGGCCTGCAGGGTTCTGTAAGTGCCCGCAGGTGTCTGTAGGGTTCCGTAGGGGCCTGCAGGGTTTCGTAGGCACCTGCAGTGTTCTGTAGGAGCCCATAGGGTTTTAGTGAGGTTCCGTTGTGTTGCTAAGGGTCTTGTAGAGTGCTGTCGGGTCCTGGAGTATTCTGTAGGGTTCCAGAGGGGCTCGTAGGGTTCCGTTGAAATCTGTACGCTTCCCTAGGGGCCCGTGGAGTCCCGTAGGTTTCCGTAGGGACCTGTAGGGTTGTGTAAGTGCCCGCAGGGGTTGGTAGGAGCTTGTAGGGTGCCATAAGTTTCCAGAGGGTTGTGTAGGGTTCCGTAGGGGCCTGTGGTGTTCCCTAGGGGCCTGTAGAGTCTCATACGGTTCCGTAGGGGCCTGTGGTGTTCCCTAGGGGCCTGTAGAGTCTCGTACGGTTTTGTAGGGGCCTGTAAGTGTTCCCTAGGGGCCTCTAGAGTCTCGTACAGTTCCGTAGGGGCCTGTAGTGTTCCCTAGGGGCCTGTAGAGTCTCGTACAGTTCCATAGGGTCCTGTAGGTTTCCATAAGCACACGCAGAGGTCTGAAGGGGCCCGTACTGTTCCGTAAGGATCCATAGGGTTCCGTAGAGCTTCGTAGGTTCCCTAGAGGCCTGTAGAGTACTGCAGGAGCCAGTAGTGTTCTGTAGGGGCCCGTAGGGTTCCTTCCATAGGGGCTGGCAGTGTTCCGTAGGGGCCTCTAGGGTTGTATAAGTGCCTGCAGGAGTCTGTAGGAATCCGTGGGATTCTGTAAGGTTCCGGAGGGTTCTGCAGGGTTCCGTAGGGGCCCGTAGAGTTCCGTAGTGGCTGGTAAAGTTCCGTAGGGCCCTGTACCGTTCCGTAACTGCCTGCAAGGATCTTTAGGCTTCCGTAGGGGCTGGTAGGGTTCCATAAAGTTCCGTGGGTTCCTGCAGAGTTCTGCAAGTGCCCGCAAGGGCCTGTAGGGGCCCACAGTGTTTCTGTCAGGTTCCGTAGAGTTCCGTAGGGGCCATAGGTTTCCGTAGCGGCTGGTAGTATTCCGTAGGGGTCTGTAGGGTTCCATAGGCACCTGCAGTGTTCTGTAGGAGCCCATAGGGTTTTAGTGAGGTTCTGTTGTGTCGCTAAGGGTCTTGTAGAGTGCTGTCGGGTCCTGGAGTATTCTGTAGGGTTCCAGAGGGGCTCGTAGGGTTCCGTTGAAATCTGTAGGCTTCCCTAGGGGCCCGTAGATTTCCGTAGGGACCTGTAGGGTTGTGTAAGTGCCCGCAGGGGTTGGTAGGAGCTTGTAGGGTGCCATAAGTTTCCAGAGGGTTGTGTAGGGTTCCGTAGGGGCCTGTGGTGTTCCCTAGGGGCCTGTAGAGTCTCATACGGTTCCGTAGGGGCCTGTGGTTTTCCCTAGGGGCCTGTAGAGTCTCGTACGGTTTTGTAGGGGTCTGTAAGTGTTCCCTAGGGGCCTGTAGAGTCTCATACGGTTCCGTAGGGGCCTGTGGTTTTCCCTAGGGGCCTGTAGAGTCTCGTACGGTTTTGTAGGGGCCTGTAAGTGTTCCCTAGGGGCCTCTAGAGTCTCGTACAGTTCCGTAGGGGCCTGTAGGTTTCCATAAGCGCCCGCAGAGGTCTGAAGGGGCCCGTACTGTTCCGTAAGGATCCACAGGGCTCCATAGAGCTTCGTAGGTTTCCTAGAGGCCTGTAGAGTACCGCAGGAGCCAGTAGTGTTCTGTAGGGGCCCGTAGGGTTCCTTCCATAGGGGCTGGCAGTGTTCCGTAGGGGCCTCTAGGGTTGTGTAAGTGCCCGCAGGAGTCTGTAGGAGTCTGTGGGATTCTGTAAGGTTCCGGAGGGTTCTGCAGGGTTCCGTAGGGGCCCGTAGAGTTCCGTAGTGGCTGGTAAAGTTCCGTAGGGCCCTGTGGGGTTCTGTATGGACCTGTAGGGTTCCGTAGAGGCCTGCAGGGTTCTGTAAGTGCCCGCAGGTGTCTGTAGGGTTCCGTAGGGGCCTGTAGGGTTCCGTAGGCACCTGCAGTATTCTGTAGGAGCCCATAGGGTTTTAGTGAGGTTCCGTTGTGTTGCTAAGGGTCTTGTAGAGTGCTGTCGGGTCCTGGAGTATTCTGTAGGGTTCCAGAGGAGCTCGTAGGGTTCCGTCAAAATCTGTAGGCTTCCCTAGGGGCCCATAGAGTCCCGTAGATTTCCGTAGGGACCTGTAGGGTTGTGTAAGTGCCCGCAGGGGTTGGTAGGAGCTTGTAGGGTGCCATAAGTTTCCAGAGGGTTGTGTAGGGTTCCGTAGGGGCCTGTGGTGTTCCCTAGGGGCCTCTAGAGTCTCGTACGGTTCCGTAGGGGCCTGTGGTGTTCCCTAGGGGCCTGTAGAGTCTCGTACGGTTTTGTAAGGGCCTGTAAGTGTTCCCTAGGGGCCGCTAGAGTCTCGTACAGTTCCGTAGGGGCCTGTAGGTTTCCATAAGCGCCCGCAGAGGTCTGAAGGGGCCCGTACTGTTCCGTGAGGATCCATAGGGCTCCGTAGAGCTTCGTAGGTTCCCTAGAGGCCTCTGGAGTACCGCAGGAGCCAGTAGTGTTCTGTAGGGGCCCGTAGGGTTCCTTCCTTAGGGGCTGGCAGTGTTCCATAGGGTCCTCTAGGGTTGAGTAAGTGCCCGCAGGAGTCTGTAGGAATCCGTGGGATTCTGTAAGGTTCTGGAGGGTTCTGCAGGGTTCCTTGGGGTCCCGTAGAGTTCCGTAGTGGCTGGTAACGTTCCCTAGGGCCCTGTACCATTCCGTAACTGCCTGCAAGGGTCTTTAGGCTTCCGTAGGGGCTGGTAGGGTTCCATAAAGTTCCGTGGGTTCCTGCAGAGTTCTGCAAGTGCCCGCAAGGGCCTGTAGGGGCCCACAGTGTTTCTGTCAGGTTCCGTAGAGTTCCGTAGGGGCCATAGGTTTCCGTAGCGGCTGGTAGTATTCCGTAGGGGTCTGTAGGGTTCCATAGGCACCTGCAGTGTTCTGTAAGAGCCCATAGGGTTTTAGTGAGGTTCTGTTGTGTTGCTAAGGGTCTTGTAGAGTGCTGTCGGGTCCTGGAGTATTCTGTAGGGTTCCAGAGGGGCTCGTAGGGTTCCGTTGAAATCTGTACGCTTCCCTAGGGGCCCGTGGAGTCCCGTAGGTTTCCGTAGGGACCTGTAGGGTTGTGTAAGTGCCCGCAGGGGTTGGTAGGAGCTTGTAGGGTGCCATAAGTTTCCAGAGGGTTGTGTAGGGTTCCGTAGGGACCTGTGGTGTTCCCTAGGGGCCTGTAGAGTCTCATACGGTTCCGTAGGGGCCTGTGGTGTTCCCTAGGGGCCTGTAGAGTCTCGTACCGTTCCGTAGGGTCCTGTAGGTTTCCATAAGCGCCCGCAGAGGTCTGAAGGGGCCCGTACTGTTCCGTAAGGATCCATAGGGTTCCGTAGAGCTTCGTAGGTTCCCTAGAGGCCTGTAGAGTACCGCAGGAGCCAGTAGTGTTCTGTAGGGGCCCGTAGGGTTCCTTCCATAGGGGCTGGCAGTGTTCCATAGGGTCCTCTAGGGTTGAGTAAGTGCCCGCAGGAGTCTGTAGGAATCCGTGGGATTCTGTAAGGTTCTGGAGGGTTCTGCAGGGTTCCGTAGGGGCCCGTAGAGTTCCGTAGTGGCTGGTAACGTTCCCTAGGGCCCTGTACCGTTCCGTAACTGCCTGCAAGGGTCTTTAGGCTTCATAGGGGCTGGTAGGGTTCCATAAAGTTCCGTGGGTTCCTGCAGAGTTCTGCAAGTGCCCGCAAGGGCCTGTAGGGGCCCACAGTGTTTCTGTCAGGTTCCGTAGAGTTCCGTAGGGGCCATAGGTTTCCGTAGCGGCTGGTAGTATTCCGTAGGGGTCTGTAGGGTTCCGTAGGCACCTGCAGTGTTCTGTAAGAGCCCATAGGGTTTTAGTGAGGTTCTGTTGTGTTGCTAAGGCTCTTGTAGAGTGCTGCCGGGTCCTGGAGTATTCTGTAGGGTTCCGTTGAAATCTGTAGGCTTCCCTAGGGGCCCGTGGAGTCCCGTAGATTTCCGTAGGGACCTGTAGGGTTGTGTAAGTGCCCGCAGGGGTTGGTAGGAGCTTGTAGGGTGCCATAAGTTTCCAGAGGGTTGTGTAGGGTTCCGTAGGGGCCTGTGGTGTTCCCTAGGGGCCTGTAGAGTCTCATACGGTTCCGTAGGGGCCTGTGGTTTTCCCTAGGGGCCTGTAGAGTCTCGTACGGTTTTGTAGGGGCCTGTAAGTGTTCCCTAGGGGCCTCTAGAGTCTCGTACAGTTCCGTAGGGGCCTGTAGGTTTCCATAAGCGCCCGCAGAGGTCTGAAGGGGCCCGTCCTGTTCCGTAAGGATCCACAGGGCTCCATAGAGCTTCGTAGGTTTCCTAGAGGCCTGTAGAGTACCGCAGGAGCCAGTAGTGTTCTGTAGGGGCCCGTAGGGTTCCTTCCATAGGGGCTGGCAGTGTTCCGTAGGGGCCTCTAGGGTTGTGTAAGTGCCTGCAGGAGTCTGTAGGAATCCGTGGGATTCTGTAAGGTTCCGGAGGGTTCTGCAGGGTTTCGTAGGCACCTGCAGCGTTCTGTAGGAGCCCATAGGGTTTTAGTGAGGTTCCGTTGTGTTGCTAAGGGTCTTGTAGAGTGCTGTCGGGTCCTGGAGTATTCTGTAGGGTTCCAGAGGGGCTCGTAGGGTTCCGTTGAAATCTGTAGGCTTCCCTAGGGGCCCGTGGAGTCCCGTAGATTTCCGTAGGGACCTGTAGGGTTGTGTAAGTGCCCGCAGGGGTTGGTAGGAGCTTGTAGGGTGCCATAAGTTTCCAGAGGGTTGTGTAGGGTTCCGTAGGGGCCTGTGGTGTTCCCTAGGGGCCTGTAGAGTCTTGTACAGTTCCGTAGGGTCCTGTAGGTTTCCATAAGCGCCCGCAGAGGTCTGAAGGGGCCCGTCCTGTTCCGTAAGGATCCACAGGGCTCTGTAGAGAGTCATAGGTTCCCTAGAAGCCTGTAGAGTACCGCAGGAGCCAGTAGTGTTCTGTAGGGGCCCGTAGGGTTCCTTCCATAGGGGCTGGCAGTGTTCCATAGGGTCCTCTAGGGTTGAGTAAGTGCCCGCAGGAGTCTGTAGGAATCCGTGGGATTCTGTAAGGTTCTGGAGGGTTCTGCAGGGTTCCTTGGGGTCCCGTAGAGTTCCGTAGTGGCTGGTAACGTTCCCTAGGGCCCTGTACCATTCCGTAACTGCCTGCAAGGGTCTTTAGGCTTCCGTAGGGGCTGGTAGGGTTCCATAAAGTTCCGTGGGTTCCTGCAGAGTTCTGCAAGTGCCCGCAAGGGCCTGTAGGGGCCCACAGTGTTTCTGTCAGGTTCCGTAGAGTTCCGTAGGGGCCATAGGTTTCCGTAGCGGCTGGTAGTATTCCGTAGGGGTCTGTAGGGTTCCGTAGGCACCTGCAGTGTTCTGTAAGAGCCCATAGGGTTTTAGTGAGGTTCTGTTGTGTTGCTAAGGGTCTTGTAGAGTGCTGTCGGGTCCTGGAGTATTCTGTAGGGTTCCAGAGGGGCTCGTAGGGTTCCGTTGAAATCTGTACGCTTCCCTAGGGGCCCGTGGAGTCCCGTAGATTTCCGTAGGGACCTGTAGGGTTGTGTAAGTGCCCGCAGGGGTTGGTAGGAGCTTGTAGGGTGCCATAAGTTTCCAGAGGGTTGTGTAGGGTTCCGTAGGGGCCTGTGGTGTTCCCTAGGGGCCTGTAGAGTCTCATACGGTTCCGTAGGGGCCTGTGGTGTTCCCTAGGGGCCTCTAGAGTCTCGTACGGTTTTGTAGGGGCCTGTAAGTGTTCCCTAGGGGCCTCTAGAATCTCGTACAGTTCCGTAGGGGCCTGTAGGTTTCCATAAGCGCCCGCAGAGGTCTGAAGGGGCCCGTACTGTTCCGTAAGGATCCACAGGGCTCCATAGAGCTTCGTAGGTTTCCTAGAGGCCTGTAGAGTACCGCAGGAGCCAGTAGTGTTCTGTAGGGGCCCGTAGGGTTCCTTCCATAGGGGCTGGCAGTGTTCCGTAGAGGCCTCTAGGATTGTGTAAGTGCCCGCAGGAGTCTGTAGGAGTCTGTGGGATTCTGTAAGGTTCCGGAGGGTTCTGCAGGGTTCCGTAGGGGCCCGTAGAGTTCCGTAGTGGCTGGTAAAGTTCCGTAGGGCCCTGTGGGGTTCTGTATGGACCTGTAGGGTTCTGTAGGGGCCTGCAGGGTTCTGTAAGTGCCCGCAGGTGTCTGTAGGGTTCCGTAGGGGCCTGCAGGGTTTCGTAGGCACCTGCAGTGTTCTGTAGGAGCCCATAGGGTTTTAGTGAGGTTCCGTTGTGTTGCTAAGGGTCTTGTAGAGTGCTGTCGGGTCCTGGAGTATTCTGTAGGGTTCCAGAGGGGCTCGTAGGGTTCCGTCGAAATCTGTAGGCTTCCCTAGGGGCCCGTGGAGTCCCGTAGATTTCCGTAGGGACCTGTAGGGTTGTGTAAGTGCCCGCAGGGGTTGGTAGGAGCTTGTAGGGTGCCATAAGTTTCCAGAGGGTTGTGTAGGGTTCCGTAGGGGCCTGTGGTGTTCCCTAGGGGCCTGTAGAGTCTCATACGGTTCCGTAGGGGCCTGTAAGTGTTCCCTAGGTGCCTCTAGAGTCTCGTACAGTTCCGTAGGGGCCTGTAGGTTTCCATAAGCGCCCGCAGAGGTCTGAAGGGGCCCGTCCTGTTCCGTAAGGATCCACAGGGCTCCATAGAGCTTCGTAGGTTTCCTAGAGGCCTGTAGAGTACTGCAGGAGCCAGTAGTGTTCTGTAGGGGCCCGTAGGGTTCCTTCCATAGGGGCTGGCAGTGTTCCGTAGGGGCCTCTAGGGTTGTGTAAGTGCCTGCAGGAGTCTGTAGGAATCCGTGGGATTCTGTAAGGTTCCGGAGGGTTCTGCAGGGTTCCGTAGGGGCCCGTAGAGTTCCGTAGTGGCTGGTAACGTTCCCTAGGGCCCTGTACCGTTCCGTAACTGCCTGCAAGGGTCTTTAGGCTTCCGTAGGGGCTGGTAGGGTTCCATAAAGTTCCGTGGGTTCCTGCAGAGTTCTGCAAGTGCCCGCAAGGGCCTGTAGGGGCCCACAGTTTTACTGTCAGGTTCCGTAGAGTTCCGTAGGGGCCATAGGTTTCCGTAGCGGCTGGTAGTATTCCGTAGGGGTCTGTAGGGTTCCATAGGCACCTGCAGTGTTCTGTAGGAGCCCATAGGGTTTTAGTGAGGTTCTGTTGTGTTGCTAAGGGTCTTGTAGAGTGCTGTCGGGTCCTGGAGTATTCTGTAGGGTTCCAGAGGGGCTCGTAGGGTTCCGTTGAAATCTGTAGGCTTCCCTAGGGGCCCGTGGAGTCCCGTAGGGACCTGTAGGGTTGTGTAAGTGCCCGCAGGGGTTGGTAGGAGCTTGTAGGGTGCCATAAGTTTCCAGAGGGTTGTGTAGGGTTCCGTAGGGGCCTGTGGCGTTCCCTAGGGGCCTGTACAGTCTCGTACGGTTCCGTAGGGGCCTGTAGTGTTCCCTAGGGGCCTGTAGAGTCTCGTACCGTTCCGTAGGGTCCTGTAGGTTTCCATAAGCGCCCGCAGAGGTCTGAAGGGGCCCGTACTGTTCCGTAAGGATCCATAGGGTTCCGTAGAGCTTCGTAGGTTCCCTAGAGGCCTGTAGAGTACCGCAGGAGGCAGTAGTGTTCTGTAGGGGCCCGTAGGGTTCCTTCCATAGGGGCTGGCAGTGTTCCATAGGGTCCTCTAGGGTTGAGTAAGTGCCCGCAGGAGTCTGTAGGAATCCGTGGGATTCTGTAAGGTTCTGGAGGGTTCTGCAGGGTTCCGTAGGGGCCCGTAGAGTTCCGTAGTGGCTGGTAACGTTCCCTAGGGCCCTGTACCGTTCCGTAACTGCCTGCAAGGGTCTTTAGGCTTCCGTAGGGGCTGGTAGGGTTCCATAAAGTTCCGTGGGTTCCTGCAGAGTTCTGCAAGTGCCCGCAAGGGCCTGTAGGGGCCCACAGTGTTTCTGTCAGGTTCCGTAGAGTTCCGTAGGGGCCATAGGTTTCCGTAGCGGCTGGTAGTATTCCGTAGGGGTCTGTAGGGTTCCGTAGGCACCTGCAGTGTTCTGTAAGAGCCCATAGGGTTTTAGTGAGGTTCTGTTGTGTTGCTAAGGCTCTTGTAGAGTGCTGCCGGGTCCTGGAGTATTCTGTAGGGTTCCGTTGAAATCTGTAGGCTTCCCTAGGGGCCCGTGGAGTCCCGTAGATTTCCGTAGGGACCTGTAGGGTTGTGTAAGTGCCCGCAGGGGTTGGTAGGAGCTTGTAGGGTGCCATAAGTTTCCAGAGGGTTGTGTAGGGTTCCGTAGGGGCCTGTGGTGTTCCCTAGGGGCCTGTAGAGTCTCATACGGTTCCGTAGGGGCCTGTGGTTTTCCCTAGGGGCCTGTAGAGTCTCGTACGGTTTTGTAGGGGCCTGTAAGTGTTCCCTAGGGGCCTCTAGAGTCTCGTACAGTTCCGTAGGGGCCTGTAGGTTTCCATAAGCGCCCGCAGAGGTCTGAAGGGGCCTGTCCTGTTCCGTAAGGATCCACAGGGCTCCATAGAGCTTCGTAGGTTTCCTAGAGGCCTGTAGAGTACCGCAGGAGCCAGTAGTGTTCTGTAGGGGCCCGTAGGGTTCCTTCCATAGGGGCTGGCAGTGTTCCGTAGGGGCCTCTAGGGTTCTGTAAGTGCCTGCAGGAGTCTGTAGGAATCCGTGGGATTCTGTAAGGTTCCGGAGGGTTCTGCAGGGTTTCGTAGGCACCTGCAGCGTTCTGTAGGAGCCCATAGGGTTTTAGTGAGGTTCCGTTGTGTTGCTAAGGGTCTTGTAGAGTGCTGTCGGGTCCTGGAGTATTCTGTAGGGTTCCAGAGGGGCTCGTAGGGTTCCGTTGAAATCTGTAGGCTTCCCTAGGGGCCCGTGGAGTCCCGTAGATTTCCGTAGGGACCTGTAGGGTTGTGTAAGTGCCCGCAGGGGTTGGTAGGAGCTTGTAGGGTGCCATAAGTTTCCAGAGGGTTGTGTAGGGTTCCGTAGGGGCCTGTGGTGTTCCCTAGGGGCCTGTAGAGTCTTGTACAGTTCCGTAGGGTCCTGTAGGTTTCCATAAGCGCCCGCAGAGGTCTGAAGGGGCCCGTCCTGTTCCGTAAGGATCCACAGGGCTCTGTAGAGAGTCATAGGTTCCCTAGAAGCCTGTAGAGTTACGCAGGAGCCAGTAGTGTTCTGTAGGGGCCCGTAGGGTTCCTTCCATAGGGGCTGGCAGTGTTCCATAGGGTCCTCTAGGGTTGAGTAAGTGCCCGCAGGAGTCTGTAGGAATCCGTGGGATTCTGTAAGGTTCTGGAGGGTTCTGCAGGGTTCCGTAGGGGCCCGTAGAGTTCCGTAGTGGCTGGTAACGTTCCCTAGGGCCCTGTACCATTCCGTAACTGCCTGCAAGGGTCTTTAGGCTTCCGTAGGGGCTGGTAGGGTTCCATAAAGTTCCGTGGGTTCCTGCAGAGTTCTGCAAGTGCCCGCAAGGGCCTGTAGGGGCCCACAGTGTTTCTGTCAGGTTCCGTAGAGTTCCGTAGGGGCCATAGGTTTCCGTAGCGGCTGGTAGTATTCCGTAGGGGTCTGTAGGGTTCCGTAGGCACCTGCAGTGTTCTGTAAGAGCCCATAGGGTTTTAGTGAGGTTCTGTTGTGTTGCTAAGGCTCTTGTAGAGTGCTGCCGGGTCCTGGAGTATTCTGTAGGGTTCCGTTGAAATCTGTAGGCTTCCCTAGGGGCCCGTGGAGTCCCGTAGATTTCCGTAGGGACCTGTAGGGTTGTGTAAGTGCCCGCAGGGGTTGGTAGGAGCTTGTAGGGTGCCATAAGTTTCCAGAGGGTTGTGTAGGGTTCCGTAGGGGCCTGTGGTGTTCCCTAGGGGCCTGTAGAGTCTCATACGGTTCCGTAGGGGCCTGTGGTTTTCCCTAGGGGCCTGTAGAGTCTCGTACGGTTTTGTAGGGGCCTGTAAGTGTTCCCTAGGGGCCTCTAGAGTCTCGTACAGTTCCGTAGGGGCCTGTAGGTTTCCATAAGCGCCCGCAGAGGTCTGAAGGGGCCTGTCCTGTTCCGTAAGGATCCACAGGGCTCCATAGAGCTTCGTAGGTTTCCTAGAGGCCTGTAGAGTACCGCAGGAGCCAGTAGTGTTCTGTAGGGGCCCGTAGGGTTCCTTCCATAGGGGCTGGCAGTGTTCCGTAGGGGCCTCTAGGGTTGTGTAAGTGCCTGCAGGAGTCTGTAGGAATCCGTGGGATTCTGTAAGGTTCCGGAGGGTTCTGCAGGGTTTCGTAGGCACCTGCAGCGTTCTGTAAGAGCCCATAGGGTTTTAGTGAGGTTCCGTTGTGTTGCTAAGGGTCTTGTAGAGTGCTGTCGGGTCCTGGAGTATTCTGTAGGGTTCCAGAGGGGCTCGTAGGGTTCCGTTGAAATCTGTAGGCTTCCCTAGGGGCCCGTGGAGTCCCGTAGATTTCCGTAGGGACCTGTAGGGTTGTGTAAGTGCCCGCAGGGGTTGGTAGGAGCTTGTAGGGTGCCATAAGTTTCCAGAGGGTTGTGTAGGGTTCCGTAGGGGCCTGTGGTGTTCCCTAGGGGCCTGTAGAGTCTTGTACAGTTCCGTAGGGTCCTGTAGGTTTCCATAAGCGCCCGCAGAGGTCTGAAGGGGCCCGTACTGTTCCGTAAGGATCCACAGGGCTCTGTAGAGAGTCATAGGTTCCCTAGAAGCCTGTAGAGTACCGCAGGAGCCAGTAGTGTTCTGTAGGGGCCCGTAGGGTTCCTTCCATAGGGGCTGGCAGTGTTCCATAGGGTCCTCTAGGGTTGAGTAAGTGCCCGCAGGAGTCTGTAGGAATCCGTGGGATTCTGTAAGGTTCTGGAGGGTTCTGCAGGGTTCCTTGGGGTCCTGTAGAGTTCCGTAGTGGCTGGTAACGTTCCCTAGGGCCCTGTACCATTCCGTAACTGCCTGCAAGGGTCTTTAGGCTTCCGTAGGGGCTGGTAGGGTTCCATAAAGTTCCGTGGGTTCCTGCAGAGTTCTGCAAGTGCCCGCAAGGGCCTGTAGGGGCCCACAGTGTTTCTGTCAGGTTCCGTAGAGTTCCGTAGGGGCCATAGGTTTCCGTAGCGGCTGGTAGTATTCCGTAGGGGTCTGTAGGGTTCCGTAGGCACCTGCAGTGTTCTGTAAGAGCCCATAGGGTTTTAGTGAGGTTCTGTTGTGTTGCTAAGGGTCTTGTAGAGTGCTGTCGGGTCCTGGAGTATTCTGTAGGGTTCCAGAGGGGCTCGTAGGGTTCCGTTGAAATCTGTACGCTTCCCTAGGGGCCCGTGGAGTCCCGTAGATTTCCGTAGGGACCTGTAGGGTTGTGTAAGTGCCCGCAGGGGTTGGTAGGAGCTTGTAGGGTGCCATAAGTTTCCAGAGGGTTGTGTAGGGTTCCGTAGGGGCCTGTGGTGTTCCCTAGGGGCCTGTAGAGTCTCATACGGTTCCGTAGGGGCCTGTGGTGTTCCCTAGGGGCCTCTAGAGTCTCGTACGGTTTTGTAGGGGCCTGTAAGTGTTCCCTAGGGGCCTCTAGAGTCTCGTACAGTTCCGTAGGGTCCTGTAGGTTTCCATAAGCGCCCGCAGAGGTCTGAAGGGGCCTGTACTGTTCCGTAAGGATCCACAGGGCTCCATAGAGCTTCGTAGGTTTCCTAGAGGCCTGTAGAGTACCGCAGGAGCCAGTAGTGTTCTGTAGGGGCCCGTAGGGTTCCTTCCATAGGGGCTGGCAGTGTTCCGTAGGGGCCTCTAGGGTTGTGTAAGTGCCCGCAGGAGTCTGTAGGAGTCTGTGGGATTCTGTAAGGTTCTGGAGGGTTCTGCAGGGTTCCGTAGGGGCCCGTAGAGTTCCGTAGTGGCTGGTAAAGTTCCGTAGGGCCCTGTGGGGTTCTGTATGGACCTGTAGGGTTCCGTAGGGCCTGCAGGGTTCTGTAAGTGCCCGCAGGTGTCTGTAGGGTTCCGTAGGGGCCTGCAGGGTTTCGTAGGCACCTGCAGTGTTCTGTAGGAGCCCATAGGGTTTTAGTGAGGTTCCGTTGTGTTGCTAAGGGTCTTGTAGAGTGCTGTCGGGTCCTGGAGTATTCTGTAGGGTTCCAGAGGGGCTCGTAGGGTTCCGTCAAAATCTGTAGGCTTCCCTAGGGGCCCATAGAGTCCCGTAGATTTCCGTAGGGACCTGTAGGGTTGTGTAAGTGCCCGCAGGGGTTGGTAGGAGCTTGTAGGGTGCCATAAGTTTCCAGAGGGTTGTGTAGGGTTCCGTAGGGGCCTGTGGTGTTCCCTAGGGGCCTCTAGAGTCTCGTACAGTTCCGTAGGGGCCTGTAGTGTTCCCTAGGGGCCTGTAGAGTCTCGTACAGTTCCGTAGGGTCCTGTAGGTTTCCATAAGCGCCCGCAGAGGTCTGAAGGGGCCCGTACTGTTCCGTAAGGATCCATAGGGCTCCATAGAGCTTCGTAGGTTCCCTAGAGGCCTGTAGAGTACCGCAGGAGGCAGTAGTGTTCTGTAGGGGCCCGTAGGGTTCCTTCCATAGGGGCTGGCAGTGTTCCATAGGGTCCTCTAGGATTGTGTAAGTGCCCGCAGGAGTCTGTAGGAGTCTGTGGGATTCTGTAAGGTTCCGGAGGGTTCTGCGGGGTTCCGTAGGGGCCCGTAGAGTTCCGTAGTGGCTGGTAAAGTTCCCTAGGGCCCTGTGGGGTTCTGTATGGACCTGTAGGGTTCCGTAGAGGCCTGCAGGGTTCTGTAAGTGCCCGCAGGTGTCTGTAGGGTTCCGTAGGGGCCTGTAGGGTTCCGTAGGCACCTGCAGTATTCTGTAGGAGCCCATAGGGTTTTAGTGAGGTTCCGTTGTGTTGCTAAGGGTCTTGTAGAGTGCTGTCGGGTCCTGGAGTATTCTGTAGGGTTCCAGAGGGGCTCGTAGGATTCCGTCAAAATCTGTAGGCTTCCCTAGGGGCCCATAGAGTCCCGTAGATTTCCGTAGGGACCTGTAGGGTTGTGTAAGTGCCCGCAGGGGTTGGTAGGAGCTTGTAGGGTGCCATAAGTTTCCAGAGGGTTGTGTAGGGTTCCGTAGGGGCCTGTGGTGTTCCCTAGGGGCCTGTAGAGTCTCATACGGTTCCGTAGGGGCCTGTGGTGTTCCCTAGGGGCCTGTAGAGTCTCGTACGGTTTTGTAAGGGCCTGTAAGTGTTCCCTAGGGGCCGCTAGAGTCTCGTACAGTTCCGTAGGGGCCTGTAGGTTTCCATAAGCGCCTGCAGAGGTCTGAAGGGGCCCGTCCTGTTCCGTAAGGATCCGCAGGGCTCTGTAGAGAGTCATAGGTTCCCTAGAAGCCTGTAGAGTACCGCAGGAGCCAGTAGTGTTCTGTAGGGGCCCGTAGGGTTCCTTCCATAGGGGCTGGCAGTGTTCCATAGGGTCCTCTAGGGTTGAGTAAGTGCCCGCAGGAGTCTGTAGGAATCCGTGGGATTCTGTAAGGTTCTGGAGGGTTCTGCAGGGTTCCGTAGGGGCCCGTAGAGTTCCGTAGTGGCTGGTAACGTTCCCTAGGGCCCTGTACCGTTCCGTAACTGCCTGCAAGGGTCTTTAGGCTTCCGTAGGGGCTGGTAGGGTTCCATAAAGTTCCGTGGGTTCCTGCAGAGTTCTGCAAGTGCCCGCAAGGGCCTGTAGGGGCCCACAGTGTTTCTGTCAGGTTCCGTAGAGTTCCGTAGGGGCCATAGGTTTCCGTAGCGGCTGGTAGTATTCCGTAGGGGTCTGTAGGGTTCCGTAGGCACCTGCAGTGTTCTGTAAGAGCCCATAGGGTTTTAGTGAGGTTCTGTTGTGTTGCTAAGGGTCTTGTAGAGTGCTGTCGGGTCCTGGAGTATTCTGTAGGGTTCCAGAGGGGCTCGTAGGGTTCCGTTGAAATCTGTACGCTTCCCTAGGGGCCCGTGGAGTCCCGTAGATTTCCGTAGGGACCTGTAGGGTTGTGTAAGTGCCCGCAGGGGTTGGTAGGAGCTTGTAGGGTGCCATAAGTTTCCAGAGGGTTGTGTAGGGTTCCGTAGGGGCCTGTGGTGTTCCCTAGGGGCCTGTAGAGTCTCATACGGTTCCGTAGGGGCCTGTGGTGTTCCCTAGGGGCCTGTAGAGTCTCGTACGGTTTTGTAGGGGCCTGTAAGTGTTCCCTAGGGGCCTCTAGAGTCTCGTACAGTTCCGTAGGGTCCTGTAGGTTTCCATAAGCGCCCGCAGAGGTCTGAAGGGGCCCGTCCTGTTCCGTAAGGATCCACAGGGCTCTGTAGAGAGTCATAGGTTCCCTAGAGGCCTGTAGAGTACCGCAGGAGCCAGTAGTGTTCTGTAGGGGCCCGTAGGGTTCCTTCCATAGGGGCTGGCAGTGTTCCGTAGGGGCCTCTAGGATTGTGTAAGTGCCCGCAGGAGTCTGTAGGAGTCTGTGGGATTCTGTAAGGTTCCGGAGGGTTCTGCAGGGTTCCGTAGGGGCCCGTAGAGTTCCGTAGTGGCTGGTAAAGTTCCGTAGGGCCCTGTGGGGTTCTGTATGGACCTGTAGGGTTCCGTAGAGGCCTGCAGGGTTCTATAAGTGCCCGCAGGTGTCTGTAGGGTTCCGTAGGGGCCTGTAGGGTTCCGTAGGCACCTGCAGTATTCTGTAGGAGCCCATAGGGTTTTAGTGAGGTTCCGTTGTGTTGCTAAGGGTCTTGTAGAGTGCTGTCGGGTCCTGGAGTATTCTGTAGGGTTCCAGAGGGGCTCGTAGGGTTCCGTCAAAATCTGTAGGCTTCCCTAGGGGCCCATAGAGTCCCGTAGATTTCCGTAGGGACCTGTAGGGTTGTGTAAGTGCCCGCAGGGGTTGGTAGGAGCTTGTAGGGTGCCATAAGTTTCCAGAGGGTTGTGTAGGGTTCCGTAGGGGCCTGTGGTGTTCCCTAGGGGCCTCTAGAGTCTCGTACGGTTCCGTAGGGGCCTGTGGTGTTCCCTAGGGGCCTGTAGAGTCTTGTACGGTTTTGTAAGGGCCTGTAAGTGTTCCCTAGGGGCCGCTAGAGTCTCGTACAGTTCCGTAGGGGCCTGTAGGTTTCCATAAGCGCCTGCAGAGGTCTGAAGGGGCCCGTCCTGTTCCGTAAGGATCCACAGGGCTCTGTAGAGAGTCATAGGTTCCCTAGAAGCCTGTAGAGTACCGCAGGAGCCAGTAGTGTTCTGTAGGGGCCCGTAGGGTTCCTTCCATAGGGGCTGGCAGTGTTCCATAGGGTCCTCTAGGGTTGAGTAAGTGCCCGCAGGAGTCTGTAGGAATCCGTGGGATTCTGTAAGGTTCTGGAGGGTTCTGCAGGGTTCCGTAGGGGCCCGTAGAGTTCCGTAGTGGCTGGTAACGTTCCCTAGGGCCCTGTACCGTTCCGTAACTGCCTGCAAGGGTCTTTAGGCTTCCGTAGGGGCTGGTAGGGTTCCATAAAGTTCCGTGGGTTCCTGCAGAGTTCTGCAAGTGCCCGCAAGGGCCTGTAGGGGCCCACAGTGTTTCTGTCAGGTTCCGTAGAGTTCCGTAGGGGCCATAGGTTTCCGTAGCGGCTGGTAGTATTCCGTAGGGGTCTGTAGGGTTCCGTAGGCACCTGCAGTGTTCTGTAAGAGCCCATAGGGTTTTAGTGAGGTTCCGTTGTGTTGCTAAGGGTCTTGTAGAGTGCTGTCGGGTCCTGGAGTATTCTGTAGGGTTCCAGAGGGGCTCGTAGGGTTCCGTTGAAATCTGTACGCTTCCCTAGGGGCCCGTGGAGTCCCGTAGATTTCCGTAGGGACCTGTAGGGTTGTGTAAGTGCCCGCAGGGGTTGGTAGGAGCTTGTAGGGTGCCATAAGTTTCCAGAGGGTTGTGTAGGGTTCCGTAGGGGCCTGTGGTGTTCCCTAGGGGCCTCTAGAGTCTCGTACGGTTCCGTAGGGGCCTGTGGTGTTCCCTAGGGGCCTGTAGAGTCTCGTACGGTTTTGTAGGGGCCTGTAAGTGTTCCCTAGGGGCCGCTAGAGTCTCGTACAGTTCCGTAGGGGCCTGTAGGTTTCCATAAGCGCCCGCAGAGGTCTGAAGGGGCCCGTCCTGTTCCGTAAGGATCCACAGGGCTCTGTAGAGAGTCATAGGTTCCCTAGAGGCCTGTAGAGTACCGCAGGAGCCAGTAGTGTTCTGTAGGGGCCCGTAGGGTTCCTTCCATAGGGGCTGGCAGTGTTCCGTAGGGGCCTCTAGGATTGTGTAAGTGCCCGCAGGAGTCTGTAGGAGTCTGTGGGATTCTGTAAGGTTCCGGAGGGTTCTGCAGGGTTCCGTAGGGGCCCGTAGAGTTCCGTAGTGGCTGGTAAAGTTCCGTAGGGCCCTGTGGGGTTCTGTATGGACCTGTAGGGTTCCGTAGAGGCCTGCAGGGTTCTATAAGTGCCCGCAGGTGTCTGTAGGGTTCCGTAGGGGCCTGTAGGGTTCCGTAGGCACCTGCAGTATTCTGTAGGAGCCCATAGGGTTTTAGTGAGGTTCCGTTGTGTTGCTAAGGGTCTTGTAGAGTGCTGTCGGGTCCTGGAGTATTCTGTAGGGTTCCAGAGGGGCTCGTAGGGTTCCGTCAAAATCTGTAGGCTTCCCTAGGGGCCCATAGAGTCCCGTAGATTTCCGTAGGGACCTGTAGGGTTGTGTAAGTGCCCGCAGGGGTTGGTAGGAGCTTGTAGGGTGCCATAAGTTTCCAGAGGGTTGTGTAGGGTTCCGTAGGGGCCTGTGGTGTTCCCTAGGGGCCTCTAGAGTCTCGTACGGTTCCGTAGGGGCCTGTGGTGTTCCCTAGGGGCCTGTAGAGTCTCGTACGGTTTTGTAAGGGCCTGTAAGTGTTCCCTAGGGGCCGCTAGAGTCTCGTACAGTTCCGTAGGGGCCTGTAGGTTTCCATAAGCGCCTGCAGAGGTCTGAAGGGGCCCGTCCTGTTCCGTAAGGATCCACAGGGCTCTGTAGAGAGTCATAGGTTCCCTAGAAGCCTGTAGAGTACCGCAGGAGCCAGTAGTGTTCTGTAGGGGCCCGTAGGGTTCCTTCCATAGGGGCTGGCAGTGTTCCCTAGGGTCCTCTAGGGTTGAGTAAGTGCCCGCAGGAGTCTGTAGGAATCCGTGGGATTCTGTAAGGTTCTGGAGGGTTCTGCAGGGTTCCGTATGGGCCCGTAGAGTTCCGTAGTGGCTGGTAACGTTCCCTAGGGCCCTGTACCGTTCCGTAACTGCCTGCAAGGGTCTTTAGGCTTCCGTAGGGGCTGGTAGGGTTCCATAAAGTTCCGTGGGTTCCTGCAGAGTTCTGCAAGTGCCCGCAAGGGCCTGTAGGGGCCCACAGTGTTTCTGTCAGGTTCCGTAGAGTTCCGTAGGGGCCATAGGTTTCCGTAGCGGCTGGTAGTATTCCGTAGGGGTCTGTAGGGTTCCGTAGGCACCTGCAGTGTTCTGTAAGAGCCCATAGGGTTTTAGTGAGGTTCTGTTGTGTTGCTAAGGGTCTTGTAGAGTGCTGTCGGGTCCTGGAGTATTCTGTAGGGTTCCAGAGGGGCTCGTAGGGTTCCGTTGAAATCTGTAGGCTTCCCTAGGGGCCCGTGGAGTCCCGTAGATTTCCGTAGGGACCTGTAGGGTTGTGTAAGTGCCCGCAGGGGTTGGTAGGAGCTTGTAGGGTGCCATAAGTTTCCAGAGGGTTGTGTAGGGTTCCGTAGGGGCCTGTGGTGTTCCCTAGGGGCCTGTAGAGTCTCATACGGTTCCGTAGGGGCCTGTGGTGTTCCCTAGGGGCCTGTAGAGTCTCGTACGGTTTTGTAGGGGCCTGTAAGTGTTCCCTAGGGGCCGCTAGAGTCTCGTACAGTTCCGTAGGGGCCTGTAGGTTTCCATAAGCGCCCGCAGAGGTCTGAAGGGGCCCGTCCTGTTCCGTAAGGATCCACAGGGCTCTGTAGAGAGTCATAGGTTCCCTAGAGGCCTGTAGAGTACCGCAGGAGCCAGTAGTGTTCTGTAGGGGCCCGTAGGGTTCCTTCCATAGGGGCTGGCAGTGTTCCGTAGGGGCCTCTAGGATTGTGTAAGTGCCCGCAGGAGTCTGTAGGAGTCTGTGGGATTCTGTAAGGTTCCGGAGGGTTCTGCAGGGTTCCGTAGGGGCCCGTAGAGTTCCGTAGTGGCTGGTAAAGTTCCGTAGGGCCCTGTGGGGTTCTGTATGGACCTGTAGGGTTCCGTAGAGGCCTGCAGGGTTCTATAAGTGCCCGCAGGTGTCTGTAGGGTTCCGTAGGGGCCTGTAGGGTTCCGTAGGCACCTGCAGTATTCTGTAGGAGCCCATAGGGTTTTAGTGAGGTTCCGTTGTGTTGCTAAGGGTCTTGTAGAGTGCTGTCGGGTCCTGGAGTATTCTGTAGGGTTCCAGAGGGGCTCGTAGGGTTCCGTCAAAATCTGTAGGCTTCCCTAGGGGCCCATAGAGTCCCGTAGATTTCCGTAGGGACCTGTAGGGTTGTGTAAGTGCCCGCAGGGGTTGGTAGGAGCTTGTAGGGTGCCATAAGTTTCCAGAGGGTTGTGTAGGGTTCCGTAGGGGCCTGTGGTGTTCCCTAGGGGCCTCTAGAGTCTCGTACGGTTCCGTAGGGGCCTGTGGTGTTCCCTAGGGGCCTGTAGAGTCTCGTACGGTTTTGTAAGGGCCTGTAAGTGTTCCCTAGGGGCCGCTAGAGTCTCGTACAGTTCCGTAGGGGCCTGTAGGTTTCCATAAGCGCCTGCAGAGGTCTGAAGGGGCCCGTCCTGTTCCGTAAGGATCCACAGGGCTCTGTAGAGAGTCATAGGTTCCCTAGAAGCCTGTAGAGTACCGCAGGAGCCAGTAGTGTTCTGTAGGGGCCCGTAGGGTTCCTTCCATAGGGGCTGGCAGTGTTCCCTAGGGTCCTCTAGGGTTGAGTAAGTGCCCGCAGGAGTCTGTAGGAATCCGTGGGATTCTGTAAGGTTCTGGAGGGTTCTGCAGGGTTCCGTATGGGCCCGTAGAGTTCCGTAGTGGCTGGTAACGTTCCCTAGGGCCCTGTACCGTTCCGTAACTGCCTGCAAGGGTCTTTAGGCTTCCGTATGGGCTGGTAGGGTTCCATAAAGTTCCGTGGGTTCCTGCAGAGTTCTGCAAGTGCCCGCAAGGGCCTGTAGGGGCCCACAGTGTTTCTGTCAGGTTCCGTAGAGTTCCGTAGGGGCCATAGGTTTCCGTAGCGGCTGGTAGTATTCCGTAGGGGTCTGTAGGGTTCCGTAGGCACCTGCAGTGTTCTGTAAGAGCCCATAGGGTTTTAGTGAGGTTCTGTTGTGTTGCTAAGGGTCTTGTAGAGTGCTGTCGGGTCCTGGAGTATTCTGTAGGGTTCCAGAGGGGCTCGTAGGGTTCCGTTGAAATCTGTAGGCTTCCCTAGGGGCCCGTGGAGTCCCGTAGATTTCCGTAGGGACCTGTAGGGTTGTGTAAGTGCCCGCAGGGGTTGGTAGGAGCTTGTAGGGTGCCATAAGTTTCCAGAGGGTTGTGTAGGGTTCCGTAGGGGCCTGTGGTGTTCCCTAGGGGCCTGTAGAGTCTCATACGGTTCCGTAGGGGCCTGTGGTGTTCCCTAGGGGCCTGTAGAGTCTCGTACGGTTTTGTAGGGGCCTGTAAGTGTTCCCTAGGGGCCGCTAGAGTCTCGTACAGTTCCGTAGGGGCCTGTAGGTTTCCATAAGCGCCCGCAGAGGTCTGAAGGGGCCCGTACTGTTCCGTAAGGATCCACAGGGCTCTGTAGAGAGTCATAGGTTCCCTAGAGGCCTGTAGAGTACCGCAGGAGCCAGTAGTGTTCTGTAGGGGCCCGTAGGGTTCCTTCCATAGGGGCTGGCAGTGTTCCGTAGGGGCCTCTAGGATTGTGTAAGTGCCCGCAGGAGTCTGTAGGAGTCTGTGGGATTCTGTAAGGTTCCGGAGGGTTCTGCAGGGTTCCGTAGGGGCCCGTAGAGTTCCGTAGTGGCTGGTAAAGTTCCCTAGGGCCCTGTGGGGTTCTGTATGGACCTGTAGGGTTCCGTAGGGCCTGCAGGGTTCTGTAAGTGCCCGCAGGTGTCTGTAGGGTTCCGTAGGGGCCTGCAGGGTTTCGTAGGCACCTGCAGTGTTCTGTAGGAGCCCATAGGGTTTTAGTGAGGTTCCGTTGTGTTGCTAAGGGTCTTGTAGAGTGCTGTCGGGTCCTGGAGTATTCTGTAGGGTTCCAGAGGGGCTCGTAGGGTTCCATCAAAATCTGTAGGCTTCCCTAGGGGCCCATAGAGTCCCGTAGATTTCCGTAGGGACCTGTAGGGTTGTGTAAGTGCCCGCAGGGGTTGGTAGGAGCTTGTAGGGTGCCATATGTTTCCGGAGGGTTGTGTAGGGTTCCGTAGGGGCCTGTGGTGTTCCCTAGGGGCCTGTAGAGTCTCGTACGGTTCCGTAGGGGCCTGTAGTGTTCCCTAGGGGCCTGTAGAGTCTCGTACAGTTCCGTAGGGTCCTGTAGGTTTCCATAAGCGCCCGCAGAGGTCTGAAGGGGCCCGTCCTTTTCCGTAAGGATCCACAGGGCTCTGTAGAGAGTCATAGGTTCCCTAGAAGCCTGTAGAGTACCGCAGGAGCCAGTAGTGTTCTGTAGGGGCCCGTAGGGTTCCTTCCATAGGGGCTGGCAGTGTTCCGTAGCGGCCTCTAGGGTTGAGTAAGTGCCTGCAGGAGTCTGTAGGAATCCGTGGGATTCTGTAAGGTTCTGGAGGGTTCTGCAGGGTTCCGTAGGGGCCCGTAGAGTTCCGTAGTGGCTGGTAAAGTTCCCTAGGGCCCTGTACCGTTCCGTAACTGCCTGCAAGGGTCTTTAGCCTTCCGTAGGGGCTGGTAGGGTTCCATAAAGTTCCGTGGGTTCCTGCAGAGTTCTGCAAGTGCCCGCAAGGGCCTGTAGGGGCCCACAGTGTTTCTGTCAGGTTCCGTAGAGTTCCGTAGGGGCCATAGGTTTCCGTAGCGGCTGGTAGTATTCCGTAGGGGTCTGTAGGGTTCCGTAGGCACCTGAAGTGTTCTGTAGGAGCCCATAGGGTTTTAGTGAGGTTCTGTTGTGTCGCTAAGGGTCTTGTAGAGTGCTGTCGGGTCCTGGAGTATTCTGTAGGGTTCCAGAGGGGCTCGTAGGGTTCCATTGAAATCTGTAGGCTTCCCTAGGGGCCCGTGGAGTCACGTAGGGACCTGTAGGGTTGTGTAAGTGCCCGCAGGGGTTGGTAGGAGCTTGTAGGGTGCCATAAGTTTCCAGAGGGTTCTGCAGGGTTCCGTAGGGGCCCGTAGAGTTCCGTAGTGGCTGGTAACGTTCCCTAGGGCCCTGTACCATTCCGTAACTGCCTGCAAGGGTCTTTAGGCTTCCGTAGGGGCTGGTAGGGTTCCATAAAGTTCCGTGGGTTCCTGCAGAGTTCTGCAAGTGCCCGCAAGGGCCTGTAGGGGCCCACAGTGTTTCTGTCAGGTTCCGTAGAGTTCCGTAGGGGCCATAGGTTTCCGTAGCGGCTGGTAGTATTCCGTAGGGGTCTGTAGGGTTCCGTAGGCACCTGCAGTGTTCTGTAAGAGCCCATAGGGTTTTAGTGAGGTTCTGTTGTGTTGCTAAGGCTCTTGTAGACTGCTGTCGGGTCCTGGAGTATTCTGTAGGGTTCCAGAGGGGCTCGTAGGGTTCCGTTGAAATCTGTACGCTTCCCTAGGGGCCCGTGGAGTCCCGTAGGTTTCCGTAGGGACCTGTAGGGTTGTGTAAGTGCCCGCAGGGGTTGGTAGGAGCTTGTAGGGTGCCATAAGTTTCCAGAGGGTTGTGTAGGGTTCCGTAGGGGCCTGTGGTGTTCCCTAGGGGCCTGTAGAGTCTCATACGGTTCCGTAGGGGCCTGTGGTGTTCCCTAGGGGCCTGTAGAGTCTCGTACGGTTTTGTAGGGGCCTGTAAGTGTTCCCTAGGGGCCTCTAGAGTCTCGTACAGTTCCGTAGGGGCCTGTAGGTTTCCATAAGCGCCCGCAGAGGTCTGAAGGGGCCCGTACTGTTCCGTAAGGATCCACAGGGCTCCATAGAGCTTCGTAGGTTTCCTAGAGGCCTGTAGAGTACCGCAGGAGCCAGTAGTGTTCTGTAGGGGCCCGTAGGGTTCCTTCCATAGGGGCTGGCAGTGTTCCGTAGGGGCCTCTAGGATTGTGTAAGTGCCCGCAGGAGTCTGTAGGAGTCTGTGGGATTCTGTAAGGTTCCGGAGGGTTCTGCAGGGTTCCGTAGGGGCCCGTAGAGTTCCGTAGTGGCTGGTAAAGTTCCGTAGGGCCCTGTGGGGTTCTGTATGGACCTGTAGGGTTCTGTAGGGGCCTGCAGGGTTCTGTAAGTGCCCGCAGGTGTCTGTAGGGTTCCGTAGGGGCCTGCAGGGTTTCGTAGGCACCTGCAGTGTTCTGTAGGAGCCCATAGGGTTTTAGTGAGGTTCCGTTGTGTTGCTAAGGGTCTTGTAGAGTGCTGTCGGGTCCTGGAGTATTGTGTAGGGTTCCAGAGGGGCTCGTAGGGTTCCGTTGAAATCTGTAGGCTTCCCTAGGGGCCCGTAGATTTCCGTAGGGACCTGTAGGGTTGTGTAAGTGCCCGCAGGGGTTGGTAGGAGCTTGTAGGGTGCCATAAGTTTCCAGAGGGTTGTGTAGGGTTCCGTAGGGGCCTGTGGTGTTCCCTAGGGGCCTGTAGAGTCTCGTACAGTTCCGTAGGGTCCTGTAGGTTTCCATAAGCGCCCGCAGAGGTCTGAAGGGGCCCGTCCTGTTCCGTAAGGATCCACAGGGCTCTGTAGAGAGTCATAGGTTCCCTAGAAGCCTGTAGAGTACCGCAGGAGCCAGTAGTGTTCTGTAGGGGCCCGTAGGGTTCCTTCCATAGGGGCTGGCAGTGTTCCATAGGGTCCTCTAGGGTTGAGTAAGTGCCCGCAGGAGTCTGTAGGAATCCGTGGGATTCTGTAAGGTTCTGGAGGGTTCTGCAGGGTTCCGTAGGGGCCCGTAGAGTTCCGTAGTGGCTGGTAACGTTCCCTAGGGCCCTGTACCATTCCGTAACTGCCTGCAAGTGTCTTTAGGCTTCCGTAGGGGCTGGTAGGGTTCCATAAAGTTCCGTGGGTTCCTGCAGAGTTCTGCAAGTGCCCGCAAGGGCCTGTAGGGGCCCACAGTGTTTCTGTCAGGTTCCGTAGAGTTCCGTAGGGGCCATAGGTTTCCGTAGCGGCTGGTAGTATTCCGTAGGGGTCTGTAGGGTTCCGTAGGCACCTGCAGTGTTCTGTAAGAGCCCATAGGGTTTTAGTGAGGTTCTGTTGTGTCGCTAAGGGTCTTGTAGAGTGCTGTCGGGTCCTGGAGTATTCTGTAGGGTTCCAGAGGGGCTCGTAGGGTTCCGTTGAAATCTGTAGGCTTCCCTAGGGGCCCGTGGAGTCCCGTAGGGACCTGTAGGGTTGTGTAAGTGCCCGCAGGGGTTGGTAGGAGCTTGTAGGGTGCCATAAGTTTCCAGAGGGTTGTGTAGGGTTCCGTAGGGGTCTGTGGCGTTCCCTAGGGGCCTGTAGAGTCTCGTACGGTTCCGTAGGGGCCTGTAGTGTTCCCTAGGGGCCTCTAGAGTCTCGTACAGTTCCGTAGGGGCCTGTAGGTTTCCATAAGCGCCCGCAGAGGTCTGAAGGGGCCCGTACTGTTCCGTAAGGATCCATAGGGTTCCGTAGAGCTTCGTAGGTTCCCTAGAGGCCTGTAGAGTACCGCAGGAGGCAGTAGTGTTCTGTAGGGGCCCATAGGGTTCCTTCCATAGGGGCTGGCAGTGTTCCATAGGGTCCTCTAGGGTTGAGTAAGTGCCCGCAGGAGTCTGTAGGAATCCGTGGGATTCTGTAAGGTTCTGGAGGGTTCTGCAGGGTTCCGTAGGGGCCCATAGAGTTCCGTAGTGGCTGGTAACGTTCCGTAGGGCCCTGTACCGTTCCGTAACTGCCTGCAAGGGTCTTTAGGCTTCATAGGGGCTGGTAGGGTTCCATAAAGTTCCGTGGGTTCCTGCAGAGTTCTGCAAGTGCCCGCAAGGGCCTGTAGGGGCCCACAGTGTTTCTGTCAGGTTCCGTAGAGTTCCGTAGGGGCCATAGGTTTCCATAGCGGCTGGTAGTATTCCGTAGGGGTCTGTAGGGTTCCGTAGGCACCTGCAGTGTTCTGTAAGAGCCCATAGGGTTTTAGTGAGGTTCTGTTGTGTTGCTAAGGGTCTTGTAGAGTGCTGTCGGGTCCTGGAGTATTCTGTAGGGTTCCAGAGGGGCTCGTAGGGTTCCGTTGAAATCTGTACGCTTCCCTAGGGGCCCGTGGAGTCCCGTAGATTTCCGTAGGGACCTGTAGGGTTGTGTAAGTGCCCGCAGGGGTTGGTAGGAGCTTGTAGGGTGCCATAAGTTTCCAGAGGGTTGTGTAGGGTTCCGTAGGGGCCTGTGGTGTTCCCTAGGGGCCTGTAGAGTCTCATACGGTTCCGTAGGGGCCTGTGGTGTTCCCTAGGGGCCTGTAGAGTCTCGTACGGTTTTGTAGGGGCCTGTAAGTGTTCCCTAGGGGCCTCTAGAGTCTCGTACAGTTCCGTAGGGGTCTGTAGGTTTCCATAAGCGCCCGCAGAGGTCTGAAGGGGCCCGTACTGTTCCGTAAGGATCCACAGGGCTCCATAGAGCTTCGTAGGTTTCCTAGAGGCCTGTAGAGTACCGCAGGAGCCAGTAGTGTTCTGTAGGGGCCCGTAGGGTTCCTTCCATAGGGGCTGGCAGTGTTCCGTAGGGGCCTCTAGGATTGTGTAAGTGCCCGCAGGAGTCTGTAGGAGTCTGTGGGATTCTGTAAGGTTCCGGAGGGTTCTGCAGGGTTCCGTAGGGGCCCGTAGAGTTCCGTAGTGGCTGGTAAAGTTCCGTAGGGCCCTGTGGGGTTCTGTATGGACCTGTAGGGTTCTGTAGGGGCCTGCAGGGTTCTGTAAAGTGCCCGCAGGTGTCTGTAGGGTTCCATAGGGGTCTGTAGGGTTTCGTAGGCACCTGCAGTGTTCTGTAGGAGCCCATAGGGTTTTAGTGAGGTTCCGTTGTGTTGCTAAGGGTCTTGTAGAGTGCTGTCGGGTCCTGGAGTATTCTGTAGGGTTCCAGAGGGGCTCGTAGGGTTCCGTCGAAATCTGTAGGCTTCCCTAGGAGCCCTTGGAGTCCCGTAGATTTCCGTAGGGACCTGTAGGGTTGTGTAAGTGCCCGCAGGGTTTGGTAGGAGCTTGTAGGGTGCCATATGATTCCGGAGGGTTGTGTAGGGTTCCGTAGGGGCCTGTGGTGTTCCCTAGGGGCCTCTAGAGTCTCGTACCGTTCCGTAGGGGCCTGTAGTGTTCCCTAGGGGCCTCTAGAGTCTCGTACAGTTCCGTAGGGTCCTGTAGGTTTCCATAAGCGCCCGCAGATATCTGAAGGGGCCCGTACTGTTCCGTAAGGATCCATAGGGTTCCGTAGAGCTTCGTAGGTTCCCTAGAGGCCTGTAGAGTACTGCAGGAGCCAGTAGTGTTCTGTAGGGGCCCGTAGGGTTCCTTCCATAGGGGCTGGCAGTGTTCCGTAGGGGCCTCTAGGGTTGTGTAAGTGCCTGCAGGAGTCTGTAGGAATCCGTGGGATTCTGTAAGGTTCCGGAGGGTTCTGCAGGGTTCCGTAGGGGCCCGTAGAGTTCCGTAGTGGCTGGTAAAGTTCCGTAGGGCCCTGTACCATTCCGTAACTGCCTGCAAGGATCTTTAGGCTTCCGTAGGGGCTGGTAGGGTTCCATAAAGTTCCGTGGGTTCCTGCAGAGTTCTGCAAGTGCCCGCAAGGGCCTGTAGGGGCCCACAGTGTTTCTGTCAGGTTCCGTAGAGTTCCGTAGGGGCCATAGGTTTCCGTAGCGGCTGGTAGTATTCCGTAGGGGTCTGTAGGGTTCCATAGGCACCTGCAGTGTTCTGTAAGAGCCCATAGGGTTTTAGTGAGGTTCTGTTGTGTCGCTAAGGGTCTTGTAGAGTGCTGTCGTGTCCTGGAGTATTCTGTAGGGTTCCAGAGGGGCTCGTAGGGTTCCGTTGAAATCTGTAGGCTTCCCTAGGGGCCCGTAGATTTCCGTAGGGACCTGTAGGGTTGTGTAAGTGCCCGCAGGGGTTGGTAGGAGCTTGTAGGGTGCCATAAGTTTCCAGAGGGTTGTGTAGGGTTCCGTAGGAGCCTGTGGTGTTCCCTAGGGGCCTGTAGAGTCTCGTACAGTTCCGTAGGGTCCTGTAGGTTTCGATAAGCGCCCGCAGAGGTCTGAAGGGGCCCGTCCTGTTCCGTAAGGATCCACAGGGCTCTGTAGAGAGTCATAGGTTCCCTAGAAGCCTGTAGAGTACCGCAGGAGCCAGTAGTGTTCTGTAGGGGCCCGTAGGGTTCCTTCCATAGGGGCTGGCAGTGTTCCATAGGGTCCTCTAGGGTTGAGTAAGTGCCCGCAGGAGTCTGTAGGAATCCGTGGGATTCTGTAAGGTTCTGGAGGGTTCTGCAGGGTTCCGTAGGGGCCCATAGAGTTCCGTAGTGGCTGGTAACGTTCCGTAGGGCCCTGTACCGTTCCGTAACTGCCTGCAAGGGTCTTTAGGCTTCATAGGGGCTGGTAGGGTTCCATAAAGTTCCGTGGGTTCCTGCAGAGTTCTGCAAGTGCCCGCAAGGGCCTGTAGGGGCCCACAGTGTTTCTGTCAGGTTCCGTAGAGTTCCGTAGGGGCCATAGGTTTCCATAGCGGCTGGTAGTATTCCGTAGGGGTCTGTAGGGTTCCGTAGGCACCTGCAGTGTTCTGTAAGAGCCCATAGGGTTTTAGTGAGGTTCTGTTGTGTTGCTAAGGGTCTTGTAGAGTGCTGTCGGGTCCTGGAGTATTCTGTAGGGTTCCAGAGGGGCTCGTAG
Organism: Numenius arquata; assembly: GCF_964106895.1. Lineage (NCBI taxonomy): Eukaryota > Metazoa > Chordata > Aves > Charadriiformes > Scolopacidae > Numenius > Numenius arquata. The sequence continues at coordinate 48,312 of NW_027414866.1, forward strand.
GGTTCCGTTGAAATCTGTACGCTTCCCTAGGGGCCCGTGGAGTCCCGTAGATTTCCGTAGGGACCTGTAGGGTTGTGTAAGTGCCCGCAGGGGTTGGTAGGAGCTTGTAGGGTGCCATAAGTTTCCAGAGGGTTGTGTAGGGTTCCGTAGGGGCCCTGTGGTGTTCCCTAGGGGCCTGTAGAGTCTCATACGGTTCCGTAGGGGCCTGTGGTGTTCCCTAGGGGCCTGTAGAGTCTCGTACGGTTTTGTAGGGGCCTGTAAGTGTTCCCTAGGGGCCTCTAGAGTCTCGTACAGTTCCGTAGGGGTCTGTAGGTTTCCATAAGCGCCCGCAGAGGTCTGAAGGGGCCCGTACTGTTCCGTAAGGATCCACAGGGCTCCATAGAGCTTCGTAGGTTTCCTAGAGGCCTGTAGAGTACCGCAGGAGCCAGTAGTGTTCTGTAGGGGCCCGTAGGGTTCCTTCCATAGGGGCTGGCAGTGTTCCGTAGGGGCCTCTAGGATTGTGTAAGTGCCCGCAGGAGTCTGTAGGAGTCTGTGGGATTCTGTAAGGTTCCGGAGGGTTCTGCAGGGTTCCGTAGGGGCCCGTAGAGTTCCGTAGTGGCTGGTAAAGTTCCGTAGGGCCCTGTGGGGTTCTGTATGGACCTGTAGGGTTCTGTAGGGGCCTGCAGGGTTCTGTAAAGTGCCCGCAGGTGTCTGTAGGGTTCCATAGGGGTCTGTAGGGTTTCGTAGGCACCTGCAGTGTTCTGTAGGAGCCCATAGGGTTTTAGTGAGGTTCCGTTGTGTTGCTAAGGGTCTTGTAGAGTGCTGTCGGGTCCTGGAGTATTCTGTAGGGTTCCAGAGGGGCTCGTAGGGTTCCGTCGAAATCTGTAGGCTTCCCTAGGAGCCCTTGGAGTCCCGTAGATTTCCGTAGGGACCTGTAGGGTTGTGTAAGTGCCCGCAGGGTTTGGTAGGAGCTTGTAGGGTGCCATATGATTCCGGAGGGTTGTGTAGGGTTCCGTAGGGGCCTGTGGTGTTCCCTAGGGGCCTCTAGAGTCTCGTACCGTTCCGTAGGGGCCTGTAGTGTTCCCTAGGGGCCTCTAGAGTCTCGTACAGTTCCGTAGGGTCCTGTAGGTTTCCATAAGCGCCCGCAGATATCTGAAGGGGCCCGTACTGTTCCGTAAGGATCCATAGGGTTCCGTAGAGCTTCGTAGGTTCCCTAGAGGCCTGTAGAGTACTGCAGGAGCCAGTAGTGTTCTGTAGGGGCCCGTAGGGTTCCTTCCATAGGGGCTGGCAGTGTTCCGTAGGGGCCTCTAGGGTTGTGTAAGTGCCTGCAGGAGTCTGTAGGAATCCGTGGGATTCTGTAAGGTTCCGGAGGGTTCTGCAGGGTTCCGTAGGGGCCCGTAGAGTTCCGTAGTGGCTGGTAAAGTTCCGTAGGGCCCTGTACCATTCCGTAACTGCCTGCAAGGATCTTTAGGCTTCCGTAGGGGCTGGTAGGGTTCCATAAAGTTCCGTGGGTTCCTGCAGAGTTCTGCAAGTGCCCGCAAGGGCCTGTAGGGGCCCACAGTGTTTCTGTCAGGTTCCGTAGAGTTCCGTAGGGGCCATAGGTTTCCGTAGCGGCTGGTAGTATTCCGTAGGGGTCTGTAGGGTTCCATAGGCACCTGCAGTGTTCTGTAAGAGCCCATAGGGTTTTAGTGAGGTTCTGTTGTGTCGCTAAGGGTCTTGTAGAGTGCTGTCGTGTCCTGGAGTATTCTGTAGGGTTCCAGAGGGGCTCGTAGGGTTCCGTTGAAATCTGTAGGCTTCCCTAGGGGCCCGTAGATTTCCGTAGGGACCTGTAGGGTTGTGTAAGTGCCCGCAGGGGTTGGTAGGAGCTTGTAGGGTGCCATAAGTTTCCAGAGGGTTGTGTAGGGTTCCGTAGGAGCCTGTGGTGTTCCCTAGGGGCCTGTAGAGTCTCGTACAGTTCCGTAGGGTCCTGTAGGTTTCGATAAGCGCCCGCAGAGGTCTGAAGGGGCCCGTCCTGTTCCGTAAGGATCCACAGGGCTCTGTAGAGAGTCATAGGTTCCCTAGAAGCCTGTAGAGTACCGCAGGAGCCAGTAGTGTTCTGTAGGGGCCCGTAGGGTTCCTTCCATAGGGGCTGGCAGTGTTCCATAGGGTCCTCTAGGGTTGAGTAAGTGCCCGCAGGAGTCTGTAGGAATCCGTGGGATTCTGTAAGGTTCTGGAGGGTTCTGCAGGGTTCCGTAGGGGCCCGTAGAGTTCCGTAGTGGCTGGTAACGTTCCCTAGGGCCCTGTACCGTTCCGTAACTGCCTGCAAGGGTCTTTAGGCTTCATAGGGGCTGGTAGGGTTCCATAAAGTTCCGTGGGTTCCTGCAGAGTTCTGCAAGTGCCCGCAAGGGCCTGTAGGGGCCCACAGTGTTTCTGTCAGGTTCCGTAGAGTTCCGTAGGGGCCATAGGTTTCCGTAGCGGCTGGTAGTATTCCGTAGGGGTCTGTAGGGTTCCGTAGGCACCTGCAGTGTTCTGTAAGAGCCCATAGGGTTTTAGTGAGGTTCTGTTGTGTTGCTAAGGGTCTTGTAGAGTGCTGTCGGGTCCTGGAGTATTCTGTAGGGTTCCAGAGGGGCTCGTAGGGTTCCGTTGAAATCTGTAGGCTTCCCTAGGGGCCCGTGGAGTCCCGTAGGTTTCCGTAGGGACCTGTAGGGTTGTGTAAGTGCCCGCAGGGGTTGGTAGGAGCTTGTAGGGTGCCATAAGTTTCCAGAGGGTTGTGTAGGGTTCCGTAGGGGCCTGTGGTGTTCCCTAGGGGCCTGTAGAGTCTCATACGGTTCCGTAGGGGCCTGTGGTGTTCCCTAGGGGCCTCTAGAGTCTCGTACGGTTTTGTAGGGGCCTGTAAGTGTTCCCTAGGGGCCTCTAGAGTCTCGTACAGTTCCGTAGGGGCCTGTAGGTTTCCATAAGCGCCCGCAGAGGTCTGAAGGGGCCCGTACTGTTCCGTAAGGATCCACAGGGCTCCATAGAGCTTCGTAGGTTTCCTAGAGGCCTGTAGAGTACCGCAGGAGCCAGTAGTGTTCTGTAGGGGCCCGTAGGGTTCCTTCCATAGGGGCTGGCAGTGTTCCGTAGGGGCCTCTAGGATTGTGTAAGTGCCCGCAGGAGTCTGTAGGAGTCTGTGGGATTCTGTAAGGTTCCGGAGGGTTCTGCAGGGTTCCGTAGGGGCCCGTAGAGTTCCGTAGTGGCTGGTAAAGTTCCGTAGGGCCCTGTGGGGTTCTGTATGGACCTGTAGGGTTCTGTAGGGGCCTGCAGGGTTCTGTAAGTGCCCGCAGGTGTCTGTAGGGTTCCGTAGGGGCCTGCAGGGTTTCGTAGGCACCTGCAGTGTTCTGTAGGAGCCCATAGGGTTTTAGTGAGGTTCTGTTGTGTCGCTAAGGGTCTTGTAGAGTGCTGTCGGGTCCTGGAGTATTCTGTAGGGTTCCAGAGGGGCTCGTAGGGTTCCGTTGAAATCTGTAGGCTTCCCTAGGGGCCCGTAGATTTCCGTAGGGACCTGTAGGGTTGTGTAAGTGCCCGCAGGGGTTGGTAGGAGCTTGTAGGGTGCCATAAGTTTCCAGAGGGTTGTGTAGGGTTCCGTAGGGGTCTGTGGCGTTCCCTAGGGGCCTGTAGAGTCTCGTACGGTTCCGTAGGGGCCTGTAGTGTTCCCTAGGGGCCTGTAGAGTCTCGTACCGTTCCGTAGGGGCCTGTAATGTTCCCTAGGGGCCTGTAGAGTCTCGTACAGTTCCGTAGGGTCCTGTAGGTTTCCATAAGCGCCCGCAGAGGTCTGAAGGGGCCCGTCCTGTTCCGTAAGGATCCACAGGGCTCTGTAGAGAGTCATAGGTTCCCTAGAAGCCTGTAGAGTACCGCAGGAGGCAGTAGTGTTCTGTAGGGGCCCGTAGGGTTCCTTCCATAGGGGCTGGCAGTGTTCCATAGGGTCCTCTAGGGTTGAGTAAGTGCCCGCAGGAGTCTGTAGGAATCCGTGGGATTCTGTAAGGTTCTGGAGGGTTCTGCAGGGTTCCGTAGGGGCCCGTAGAGTTCCGTAGTGGCTGGTAACGTTCCCTAGGGCCCTGTACCGTTCCGTAACTGCCTGCAAGGGTCTTTAGGCTTCATAGGGGCTGGTAGGGTTCCATAAAGTTCCGTGGGTTCCTGCAGAGTTCTGCAAGTGCCCGCAAGGGCCTGTAGGGGCCCACAGTGTTTCTGTCAGGTTCCGTAGAGTTCCGTAGGGGCCATAGGTTTCCGTAGCGGCTGGTAGTATTCCGTAGGGGTCTGTAGGGTTCCGTAGGCACCTGCAGTGTTCTGTAAGAGCCCATAGGGTTTTAGTGAGGTTCCGTTGTGTTGCTAAGGGTCTTGTAGAGTGCTGTCGGGTCCTGGAGTATTCTGTAGGGTTCCAGAGGGGCTCGTAGGGTTCCGTTGAAATCTGTACGCTTCCCTAGGGGCCCGTGGAGTCCCGTAGATTTCCGTAGGGACCTGTAGGGTTGTGTAAGTGCCCGCAGGGGTTGGTAGGAGCTTGTAGGGTGCCATAAGTTTCCAGAGGGTTGTGTAGGGTTCCGTAGGGGCCTGTGGTGTTCCCTAGGGGCCTGTAGAGTCTCATACGGTTCCGTAGGGGCCTGTGGTGTTCCCTAGGGGCCTGTAGAGTCTCGTACGGTTTTGTAGGGGCCTGTAAGTGTTCCCTAGGGGCCTCTAGAGTCTCGTACAGTTCCGTAGGGTCCTGTAGGTTTCCATAAGCGCCCGCAGAGGTCTGAAGGGGCCCGTACTGTTCCGTAAGGATCCACAGGGCTCCATAGAGCTTCGTAGGTTTCCTAGAGGCCTGTAGAGTACCGCAGGAGCCAGTAGTGTTCTGTAGGGGCCCGTAGGGTTCCTTCCATAGGGGCTGGCAGTGTTCCGTAGGGGCCTCTAGGATTGTGTAAGTGCCCGCAGGAGTCTGTAGGAGTCTGTGGGATTCTGTAAGGTTCCGGAGGGTTCTGCAGGGTTCCGTAGGGGCCCGTAGAGTTCCGTAGTGGCTGGTAAAGTTCCGTAGGGCCCTGTGGGGTTCTGTATGGACCTGTAGGGTTCTGTAGGGGCCTGCAGGGTTCTGTAAGTGCCCGCAGGTGTCTGTAGGGTTCCGTAGGGGCCTGCAGGGTTTCGTAGGCACCTGCAGTGTTCTGTAGGAGCCCATAGGGTTTTAGTGAGGTTCTGTTGTGTCGCTAAGGGTCTTGTAGAGTGCTGTCGGGTCCTGGAGTATTCTGTAGGGTTCCAGAGGGGCTCGTAGGGTTCCGTTGAAATCTGTAGGCTTCCCTAGGGGCCCGTAGATTTCCGTAGGGACCTGTAGGGTTGTGTAAGTGCCCGCAGGGGTTGGTAGGAGCTTGTAGGGTGCCATAAGTTTCCAGAGGGTTGTGTAGGGTTCCGTAGGGGTCTGTGGCGTTCCCTAGGGGCCTGTAGAGTCTCGTACGGTTCCGTAGGGGCCTGTAGTGTTCCCTAGGGGCCTGTAGAGTCTCGTACCGTTCCGTAGGGGCCTGTAATGTTCCCTAGGGGCCTGTAGAGTCTCGTACAGTTCCGTAGGGTCCTGTAGGTTTCCATAAGCGCCCGCAGAGGTCTGAAGGGGCCCGTCCTGTTCCGTAAGGATCCACAGGGCTCTGTAGAGAGTCATAGGTTCCCTAGAAGCCTGTAGAGTACCGCAGGAGGCAGTAGTGTTCTGTAGGGGCCCGTAGGGTTCCTTCCATAGGGGCTGGCAGTGTTCCATAGGGTCCTCTAGGGTTGAGTAAGTGCCCGCAGGAGTCTGTAGGAATCCGTGGGATTCTGTAAGGTTCTGGAGGGTTCTGCAGGGTTCCGTAGGGGCCCGTAGAGTTCCGTAGTGGCTGGTAACGTTCCCTAGGGCCCTGTACCGTTCCGTAACTGCCTGCAAGGGTCTTTAGGCTTCATAGGGGCTGGTAGGGTTCCATAAAGTTCCGTGGGTTCCTGCAGAGTTCTGCAAGTGCCCGCAAGGGCCTGTAGGGGCCCACAGTGTTTCTGTCAGGTTCCGTAGAGTTCCGTAGGGGCCATAGGTTTCCGTAGCGGCTGGTAGTATTCCGTAGGGGTCTGTAGGGTTCCGTAGGCACCTGCAGTGTTCTGTAAGAGCCCATAGGGTTTTAGTGAGGTTCCGTTGTGTTGCTAAGGGTCTTGTAGAGTGCTGTCGGGTCCTGGAGTATTCTGTAGGGTTCCAGAGGGGCTCGTAGGGTTCCGTTGAAATCTGTACGCTTCCCTAGGGGCCCGTGGAGTCCCGTAGATTTCCGTAGGGACCTGTAGGGTTGTGTAAGTGCCCGCAGGGGTTGGTAGGAGCTTGTAGGGTGCCATAAGTTTCCAGAGGGTTGTGTAGGGTTCCGTAGGGGCCTGTGGTGTTCCCTAGGGGCCTGTAGAGTCTCATACGGTTCCGTAGGGGCCTGTGGTGTTCCCTAGGGGCCTGTAGAGTCTCGTACGGTTTTGTAGGGGCCTGTAAGTGTTCCCTAGGGGCCTCTAGAGTCTCGTACAGTTCCGTAGGGTCCTGTAGGTTTCCATAAGCGCCCGCAGAGGTCTGAAGGGGCCCGTACTGTTCCGTAAGGATCCACAGGGCTCCATAGAGCTTCGTAGGTTTCCTAGAGGCCTGTAGAGTACCGCAGGAGCCAGTAGTGTTCTGTAGGGGCCCGTAGGGTTCCTTCCATAGGGGCTGGCAGTGTTCCGTAGGGGCCTCTAGGATTGTGTAAGTGCCCGCAGGAGTCTGTAGGAGTCTGTGGGATTCTGTAAGGTTCCGGAGGGTTCTGCAGGGTTCCGTAGGGGCCCGTAGAGTTCCGTAGTGGCTGGTAAAGTTCCGTAGGGCCCTGTGGGGTTCTGTATGGACCTGTAGGGTTCTGTAGGGGCCTGCAGGGTTCTGTAAGTGCCCGCAGGTGTCTGTAGGGTTCCGTAGGGGCCTGCAGGGTTTCGTAGGCACCTGCAGTGTTCTGTAGGAGCCCATAGGGTTTTAGTGAGGTTCTGTTGTGTTGCTAAGGGTCTTGTAGAGTGCTGTCGGGTCCTGGAGTATTCTGTAGGGTTCCAGAGGGGCTCGTAGGGTTCCGTTGAAATCTGTAGGCTTCCCTAGGGGCCCGTGGAGTCCCGTAGATTTCCGTAGGGACCTGTAGGGTTGTGTAAGTGCCCGCAGGGGTTGGTAGGAGCTTGTAGGGTGCCATAAGTTTCCAGAGGGTTGTGTAGGGTTCCGTAGGGGTCTGTGGCGTTCCCTAGGGGCCTGTAGAGTCTCGTACGGTTCCGTAGGGGCCTGTAGTGTTCCCTAGGGGCCTGTAGAGTCTCGTACCGTTCCGTAGGGGCCTGTAATGTTCCCTAGGGGCCTGTAGAGTCTCGTACAGTTCCGTAGGGGCCTGTAGGTTTCCATAAGCGCCCGCAGATGTCTGAAGGGGCCCGTACTGTTCCGTAAGGATCCATAGGGTTCCGTAGAGCTTCGTAGGTTCCCTAGAGGCCTGTAGAGTACCGCAGGAGGCAGTAGTGTTCTGTAGGGGCCCGTAGGGTTCCTTCCATAGGGGCTGGCAGTGTTCCATAGGGTCCTCTAGGGTTGAGTAAGTGCCCGCAGGAGTCTGTAGGAATCCGTGGGATTCTGTAAGGTTCTGGAGGGTTCTGCAGGGTTCCGTAGGGGCCCGTAGAGTTCCGTAGTGGCTGGTAACGTTCCCTAGGGCCCTGTACCGTTCCGTAACTGCCTGCAAGGGTCTTTAGGCTTCCGTAGGGGCTGGTAGGGTTCCATAAAGTTCCGTGGGTTCCTGCAGAGTTCTGCAAGTGCCCGCAAGGGCCTGTAGGGGCCCACAGTGTTTCTGTCAGGTTCCGTAGAGTTCCGTAGGGGCCATAGGTTTCCGTAGCGGCTGGTAGTATTCCGTAGGGGTCTGTAGGGTTCCATAGGCACCTGAAGTGTTCTGTAGGAGCCCATAGGGTTTTAGTGAGGTTCTGTTGTGTCGCTAAGGGTCTTGTAGAGTGCTGTCGGGTCCTGGAGTATTCTGTAGGGTTCCAGAGGGGCTCGTAGGGTTCCGTTGAAATCTGTAGGCTTCCCTAGGGGCCCGTAGATTTCCGTAGGGACCTGTAGGGTTGTGTAAGTGCCCGCAGGGGTTGGTAGGAGCTTGTAGGGTGCCATAAGTTTCCAGAGGGTTGTGTAGGGTTCCGTAGGAGCCTGTGGTGTTCCCTAGGGGCCTGTAGAGTCTCGTACAGTTCCGTAGGGTCCTGTAGGTTTCCATAAGCGCCCGCAGAGGTCTGAAGGGGCCCGTACTGTTCCGTAAGGATCCATAGGGTTCCGTAGAGCTTCGTAGGTTCCCTAGAGGCCTGTAGAGTACCGCAGGAGGCAGTAGTGTTCTGTAGGGGCCCGTAGGGTTCCTTCCATAGGGGCTGGCAGTGTTCCATAGGGTCCTCTAGGGTTGAGTAAGTGCCCGCAGGAGTCTGTAGGAATCTGTGGGATTCTGTAAGGTTCTGGAGGGTTCTGCAGGGTTCCGTATGGGCCCGTAGAGTTCCGTAGTGGCTGGTAACGTTCCCTAGGGCCCTGTACCATTCCGTAACTGCCTGCAAGGGTCTTTAGGCTTCCGTAGGGGCTGGTAGGGTTCCATAAAGTTCCGTGGGTTCCTGCAGAGTTCTGCAAGTGCCCGCAAGGGCCTGTAGGGGCCCACAGTGTTTCTGTCAGGTTCCGTAGAGTTCCGTAGGGGCCATAGGTTTCCGTAGCGGCTGGTAGTATTCCGTAGGGGTCTGTAGGGTTCCGTAGGCACCTGCAGTGTTCTGTAAGAGCCCATAGGGTTTTAGTGAGGTTCTGTTGTGTCGCTAAGGGTCTTGTAGAGTGCTGTCGGGTCCTGGAGTATTCTGTAGGGTTCCAGAGGGGCTCGTAGGGTTCCGTTGAAATCTGTAGGCTTCCCTAGGGGCCCGTGGAGTCCCGTAGGGACCTGTAGGGTTGTGTAAGTGCCCGCAGGGGTTGGTAGGAGCTTGTAGGGTGCCATAAGTTTCCAGAGGGTTGTGTAGGGTTCCGTAGGGGTCTGTGGCGTTCCCTAGGGGCCTGTAGAGTCTCGTACGGTTCCGTAGGGGCCTGTAGTGTTCCCTAGGGGCCTGTAGAGTCTCGTACCGTTCCGTAGGGGCCTGTAATGTTCCCTAGGGGCCTGTAGAGTCTCGTACAGTTCCGTAGGGTCCTGTAGGTTTCCATAAGCGCCCGCAGAGGTCTGAAGGGGCCCGTACTGTTCCGTAAGGATCCATAGGGTTCCGTAGAGCTTCGTAGGTTCCCTAGAGGCCTGTAGAGTACCGCAGGAGGCAGTAGTGTTCTGTAGGGGCCCGTAGGGTTCCTTCCATAGGGGCTGGCAGTGTTCCATAGGGTCCTCTAGGGTTGAGTAAGTGCCCGCAGGAGTCTGTAGGAATCTGTGGGATTCTGTAAGGTTCTGGAGGGTTCTGCAGGGTTCCGTATGGGCCCGTAGAGTTCTGTAGTGGCTGGTAACGTTCCCTAGGGCCCTGTACCGTTCCGTAACTGCCTGCAAGGGTCTTTAGGCTTCCGTATGGGCTGGTAGGGTTCCATAAAGTTCCGTGGGTTCCTGCAGAGTTCTGCAAGTGCCCGCAAGGGCCTGTAGGGGCCCACAGTGTTTCTGTCAGGTTCCGTAGAGTTCCGTAGGGGCCATAGGTTTCCGTAGCGGCTGGTAGTATTCCGTAGGGGTCTGTAGGGTTCCGTAGGCACCTGCAGTGTTCTGTAAGAGCCCATAGGGTTTTAGTGAGGTTCTGTTGTGTCGCTAAGGGTCTTGTAGAGTGCTGTCGGGTCCTGGAGTATTCTGTAGGGTTCCAGAGGGGCTCGTAGGGTTCCGTTGAAATCTGTAGGCTTCCCTAGGGGCCCGTGGAGTCCCGTAGATTTCCGTAGGGACCTGTAGGGTTGTGTAAGTGCCCGCAGGGGTTGGTAGGAGCTTGTAGGGTGCCATAAGTTTCCAGAGGGTTGTGTAGGGTTCCGTAGGGGCCTGTGGCGTTCCCTAGGGGCCTGTAGAGTCTCGTACGGTTCCGTAGGGGCCGGTGGTGTTCCCTAGGGGCCTGTAGAGTCTCCTACAGTTCCGTAGGGTCCTGTAGGTTTCCATAAGCGCCCGCAGAGGTCTGAAGGGGCCCGTACTGTTCCGTAAGGATCCATAGGGTTCCGTAGAGCTTCGTAGGTTCCCTAGAGGCCTGTAGAGTACCGCAGGAGGCAGTAGTGTTCTGTAGGGGCCCGTAGGGTTCCTTCCATAGGGGCTGGCAGTGTTCCATAGGGTCCTCTAGGGTTGAGTAAGTGCCCGCAGGAGTCTGTAGGAATCCGTGGGATTCTGTAAGGTTCTGGAGGGTTCTGCAGGGTTCCGTAGGGGCCCGTAGAGTTCCGTAGTGGCTGGTAACGTTCCCTAGGGCCCTGTACCGTTCCGTAACTGCCTGCAAGGGTCTTTAGGCTTCCGTAGGGGCTGGTAGGGTTCCATAAAGTTCCGTGGGTTCCTGCAGAGTTCTGCAAGTGCCCGCAAGGGCCTGTAGGGGCCCACAGTGTTTCTGTCAGGTTCCGTAGAGTTCCGTAGGGGCCATAGGTTTCCGTAGCGGCTGGTAGTATTCCGTAGGGGTCTGTAGGGTTCCGTAGGCACCTGCAGTGTTCTGTAAGAGCCCATAGGGTTTTAGTGAGGTTCTGTTGTGTTGCTAAGGGTCTTGTAGAGTGCTGTCGGGTCCTGGAGTATTCTGTAGGGTTCCAGAGGGGCTCGTAGGGTTCCGTTGAAATCTGTAGGCTTCCCTAGGGGCCCGTGGAGTCCCGTAGATTTCCGTAGGGACCTGTAGGGTTGTGTAAGTGCCCGCAGGGGTTGGTAGGAGCTTGTAGGGTGCCATAAGTTTCCAGAGGGTTGTGTAGGGTTCCGTAGGGGCCTGTGGTGTTCCCTAGGGGCCTGTAGAGTCTCATACGGTTCCGTAGGGGCCTGTGGTGTTCCCTAGGGGCCTGTAGAGTCTCGTACGGTTTTGTAGGGGCCTGTAAGTGTTCCCTAGGGGCCTCTAGAGTCTCGTACAGTTCCGTAGGGGCCTGTAGGTTTCCATAAGCGCCCGCAGAGGTCTGAAGGGGCCCGTACTGTTCCGTAAGGATCCACAGGGCTCCATAGAGCTTTGTAGGTTTCCTAGAGGCCTGTAGAGTACCGCAGGAGCCAGTAGTGTTCTGTAGGGGCCCGTAGGGTTCCTTCCATAGGGGCTGGCAGTGTTCCGTAGGGGCCTCTAGGATTGTGTAAGTGCCCGCAGGAGTCTGTAGGAATCCGTGGGATTCTGTAAGGTTCCGGAGGGTTCTGCAGGGTTCCGTAGGGGCCCGTAGAGTTCCGTAGTGGCTGGTAAAGTTCCGTAGGGCCCTGTGGGGTTCTGTATGGACCTGTAGGGTTCTGTAGGGGCCTGCAGGGTTCTGTAAGTGCCCGCAGGTGTCTGTAGGGTTCCGTAGGGGCCTGCAGGGTTTCGTAGGCACCTGCAGTGTTCTGTAGGAGCCCATAGGGTTTTAGTGAGGTTCCGTTGTGTTGCTAAGGGTCTTGTAGAGTGCTGTCGGGTCCTGGAGTATTCTGTAGGGTTCCAGAGGGGCTCGTAGGGTTCCGTCGAAATCTGTAGGCTTCCCTAGGGGCCCGTGGAGTCCCGTAGATTTCCGTAGGGACCTGTAGGGTTGTGTAAGTGCCCGCAGGGGTTGGTAGGAGCTTGTAGGGTGCCATATGATTCCGGAGGGTTGTGTAGGGTTCCGTAGGGGCCTGTGGTGTTCCCTAGGGGCCTCTAGAGTCTCGTACCGTTCCGTAGGGGCCTGTAGTGTTCCCTAGGGGCCTCTAGAGTCTCGTACAGTTCCGTAGGGTCCTGTAGGTTTCCATAAGCGCCCTCAGAGGTCTGAAGGGGCCCGTACTGTTCCGTAAGGATCCATAGGGTTCCGTAGAGCTTCGTAGGTTCCCTAGAGGCCTGTAGAGTACTGCAGGAGCCAGTAGTGTTCTGTAGGGGCCCGTAGGGTTCCTTCCATAGGGGCTGGCAGTGTTCCGTAGGGGCCTCTAGGGTTGTGTAAGTGCCTGCAGGAGTCTGTAGGAATCCGTGGGATTCTGTAAGGTTCCGGAGGGTTCTGCAGGGTTCCGTAGGGGCCCGTAGAGTTCCGTAGTGGCTGGTAAAGTTCCGTAGGGCCCTGTACCGTTCCGTAACTGCCTGCAAGGATCTTTAGGCTTCCGTAGGGGCTGGTAGGGTTCCATAAAGTTCCGTGGGTTCCTGCAGAGTTCTGCAAGTGCCCGCAAGGGCCTGTAGGGGCCCACAGTGTTTCTGACAGGTTCCGTAGAGTTCCGTAGGGGCCATAGGTTTCCGTAGCGGCTGGTAGTATTCCGTAGGGGTCTGTAGGGTTCCGTAGGCACCTGCAGTGTTCTGTAAGAGCCCATAGGGTTTTAGTGAGGTTCTGTTGTGTTGCTAAGGGTCTTGTAGAGTGCTGTCGGGTCCTGGAGTATTCTGTAGGGTTCCAGAGGGGCTCGTAGGGTTCCGTTGAAATCTGTAGGCTTCCCTAGGGGCCCGTGGAGTCCCGTAGGTTTCCGTAGGGACCTGTAGGGTTGTGTAAGTGCCCGCAGGGGTTGGTAGGAGCTTGTAGGGTGCCATAAGTTTCCAGAGGGTTGTGTAGGGTTCCGTAGGGGCCTGTGGTGTTCCCTAGGGGCCTGTAGAGTCTCATACGGTTCCGTAGGGGCCTGTGGTGTTCCCTAGGGGCCTGTAGAGTCTCGTACGGTTTTGTAGGGGCCTGTAAGTGTTCCCTAGGGGCCTGTAGAGTCTCGTACAGTTCCGTAGGGGCCTGTAGGTTTCCATAAGCGCCCGCAGAGGTCTGAAGGGGCCCGTACTGTTCCGTAAGGATCCACAGGGCTCCATAGAGCTTCGTAGGTTTCCTAGAGGCCTGTAGAGTACCGCAGGAGCCAGTAGTGTTCTGTAGGGGCCCGTAGGGTTCCTTCCATAGGGGCTGGCAGTGTTCCGTAGGGGCCTCTAGGATTGTGTAAGTGCCCGCAGGAGTCTGTAGGAGTCTGTGGGATTCTGTAAGGTTCCGGAGGGTTCTGCAGGGTTCCGTAGGGGCCCGTAGAGTTCCGTAGTGGCTGGTAAAGTTCCGTAGGGCCCTGTGGGGTTCTGTATGGACCTGTAGGGTTCCTTAGGGGCCTGCAGGGTTCTGTAAGTGCCCGCAGGTGTCTGTAGGGTTCCGTAGGGGCCTGCAGGGTTTCGTAGGCACCTGCAGTGTTCTGTAAGAGCCCATAGGGTTTTAGTGAGGTTCCGTTGTGTTGCTAAGGGTCTTGTAGAGTGCTGTCGGGTCCTGGAGTATTCTGTAGGGTTCCAGAGGGGCTCGTAGGGTTCCGTCGAAATCTGTAGGCTTCCCTAGGGGCCCGTGGAGTCCCGTAGATTTCCGTAGGGACCTGTAGGGTTGTGTAAGTGCCCGCAGGGGTTGGTAGGAGCTTGTAGGGTGCCATATGTTTCCGGAGGGTTGTGTAGGGTTCCGTAGGGGCCTGTGGTGTTCCCTAGGGGCCTGTAGAGTCTCGTACCGTTCCGTAGGGGCCTGTAGTGTTCCCTAGGGGCCTGTAGAGTCTCGTACAGTTCCGTAGGGTCCTGTAGGTTTCCATAAGCACCCGCAGAGGTCTGAAGGGGCCCGTACTGTTCCGTAAGGATCCATAGGGTTCCGTAGAGCTTCGTAGGTTCCCTAGAGGCCTGTAGAGTACTGCAGGAGCCAGTAGTGTTCTGTAGGGGCCCGTAGGGTTCCTTCCATAGGGGCTGGCAGTGTTCCGTAGGGGCCTCTAGGGTTGTGTAAGTGCCCGCAGGAGTCTGTAGGAATCCGTGGGATTCTGTAAGGTTCTGGAGGGTTCTGCAGGGTTCTGTAGGGGCCCGTAGAGTTCCGTAGTGGCTGGTAACGTTCTCTAGGGCCCTGTACCATTCCGTAACTGCCTGCAAGGGTCTTTAGGCTTCCGTAGGGGCTGGTAGGGTTCCATAAAGTTCCGTGGGTTCCTGCAGAGTTCTGCAAGTGCCCGCAAGGGCCTGTAGGGGCCCACAGTGTTTCTGTCAGGTTCCGTAGAGTTCCGTAGGGGCCATAGGTTTCCGTAGCGGCTGGTAGTATTCCGTAGGGGTCTGTAGGGTTCCATAGGCACCTGCAGTGTTCTGTAGGAGCCCATAGGGTTTTAGTGAGGTTCTGTTGTGTTGCTAAGGGTCTTGTAGAGTGCTGTCGGGTCCTGGAGTATTCTGTAGGGTTCCAGAGGGGCTCGTAGGGTTCCGTTGAAATCTGTAGGCTTCCCTAGGGGCCCGTAGATTTCCGTAGGGACCTGTAGGGTTGTGTAAGTGCCCGCAGGGGTTGGTAGGAGCTTGTAGGGTGCCATAAGTTTCCAGAGGGTTGTGTAGGGTTCCGTAGGGGCCTGTGGTGTTCCCTAGGGGCCTGTAGAGTCTCGTACAGTTCCGTAGGGTCCTGTAGGTTTCCATAAGCGCCCGCAGAGGTCTGAAGGGGCCCGTCCTGTTCCGTAAGGATCCACAGGGCTCTGTAGAGAGTCATAGGTTCCCTAGAAGCCTGTAGAGTACCGCAGGAGCCAGTAGTGTTCTGTAGGGGCCCGTAGGGTTCCTTCCATAGGGGCTGGCAGTGTTCCATAGGGTCCTCTAGGGTTGAGTAAGTGCCCGCAGGAGTCTGTAGGAATCCGTGGGATTCTGTAAGGTTCTGGAGGGTTCTGCAGGGTTCCGTAGGGGCCCGTAGAGTTCCGTAGTGGCTGGTAACGTTCCCTAGGGCCCTGTACCGTTCCGTAACTGCCTGCAAGGGTCTTTAGGCTTCATAGGGGCTGGTAGGGTTCCATAAAGTTCCGTGGGCTCCTGCAGAGTTCTGCAAGTGCCCGCAAGGGCCTGTAGGGGCCCACAGTGTTTCTGTCAGGTTCCGTAGAGTTCCGTAGGGGCCATAGGTTTCCGTAGCGGCTGGTAGTATTCCGTAGGGGTCTGTAGGGTTCCATAGGCACCTGCAGTGTTCTGTAGGAGCCCATAGGGTTTTAGTGAGGTTCTGTTGTGTCGCTAAGGGTCTTGTAGAGTGCTGTCGGGTCCTGGAGTATTCTGTAGGGTTCCAGAGGGGCTCGTAGGGTTCCGTTGAAATCTGTACGCTTCCCTAGGGGCCCGTGGAGTCCCGTAGGTTTCCGTAGGGACCTGTAGGGTTGTGTAAGTGCCCGCAGGGGTTGGTAGGAGCTTGTAGCGTGCCATAAGTTTCCAGAGGGTTGTGTAGGATTCCGTAGGGGCCTGTGATGTTCCCTAGGGGCCTGTAGAGTCTCGTACGGTTCCGTAGGGGCCTGTGGTGTTCCCTAGGGGCCTGTAGAGTCTCGTACGGTTTTGTAGGGGCCTGTAAGTGTTCCCTAGGGGCCTCTAGAGTCTCGTACAGTTCCGTAGGGGCCTGTAGGTTTCCATAAGCGCCCGCAGAGGTCTGAAGGGGCCCGTACTGTTCCGTAAGGATCCACAGGGCTCCATAGAGCTTCGTAGGTTTCCTAGAGGCCTGTAGAGTACCGCAGGAGCCAGTAGTGTTCTGTAGGGGCCCGTAGGGTTCCTTCCATAGGGGCTGGCAGTGTTCCGTAGGGGCCTCTAGGATTGTGTAAGTGCCCGCAGGAGTCTGTAGGAGTCTGTGGGATTCTGTAAGGTTCCGGAGGGTTCTGCAGGGTTCCGTAGGGGCCCGTAGAGTTCCGTAGTGGCTGGTAAAGTTCCGTAGGGCCCTGTGGGGTTCTGTATGGACCTGTAGGGTTCTGTAGGGGCCTGCAGGGTTCTGTAAGTGCCCGCAGGTGTCTGTAGGGTTCCGTAGGGGCCTGCAGGGTTTCGTAGGCACCTGCAGTGTTCTGTAGGAGCCCATAGGGTTTTAGTGAGGTTCCGTTGTGTTGTTAAGGGTCTTGTAGAGTGCTGTCGGGTCCTGGAGTATTCTGTAGGGTTCCAGAGGGGCTCGTAGGGTTTCGTCGAAATCTGTAGGCTTCCCTAGGGGCCCGTGGAGTCCCGTAGATTTCCGTAGGGACCTGTAGGGTTGTGTAAGTGCCCGCAGGGGTTGGTAGGAGCTTGTAGGGTGCCATAAGTTTCCAGAGGGTTGTGTAGGGTTCCGTAGGGGCCTGTGGTGTTCCCTAGGGGCCTGTAGAGTCTCGTACCGTTCCGTAGGGGCCTGTAGTGTTCCCTAGGGGCCTCTAGAGTCTCGTACAGTTCCGTAGGGTCCTGTAGGTTTCCATAAGCACCCGCAGAGGTCTGAAGGGGCCCGTACTGTTCCGTAAGGATCCATAGGGTTCCGTAGAGCTTCGTAGGTTCCCTAGAGGCCTGTAGAGTACTGCAGGAGCCAGTAGTGTTCTGTAGGGGCCCGTAGGGTTCCTTCCATAGGGGCTGGCAGTGTTCCGTAGGGGCCTCTAGGGTTGTGTAAGTGCCTGCAGGAGTCTGTAGGAATCCGTGGGATTCTGTAAGGTTCCGGAGGGTTCTGCAGGGTTCCGTAGGGGCCCGTAGAGTTCCGTAGTGGCTGGTAAAGTTCCGTAGGGCCCTGTACCGTTCCGTAACTGCCTGCAAGGATCTTTAGGCTTCCGTAGGGGCTGGTAGGGTTCCATAAAGTTCCGTGGGTTCCTGCAGAGTTCTGCAAGTGCCCGCAAGGGCCTGTAGGGGCCCACAGTGTTTCTGTCAGGTTCCGTAGAGTTCCGTAGGGGCCATAGGTTTCCGTAGCGGCTGGTAGTATTCCGTAGGGGTCTGTAGGGTTCCATAGGCACCTGCAGTGTTCTGTAGGAGCCCATAGGGTTTTAGTGAGGTTCTGTTGTGTCGCTAAGGGTCTTGTAGAGTGCTGTCGGGTCCTGGAGTATTCTGTAGGGTTCCAGAGGGGCTCGTAGGGTTCCGTTGAAATCTGTAGGCTTCCCTAGGGGCCCGTGGAGTCCCGTAGGGACCTGTAGGGTTGTGTAAGTGCCCGCAGGGGTTGGTAGGAGCTTGTAGGGTGCCATAAGTTTCCAGAGGGTTGTGTAGGGTTCCGTAGGGGCCTGTGGTGTTCCCTAGGGGCCTGTAGAGTCTCGTACAGTTCCGTAGGGTCCTGTAGGTTTCCATAAGCGCCCGCAGAGGTCTGAAGGGGCCCGTCCTGTTCCGTAAGGATCCACAGGGCTCTGTAGAGAGTCATAGGTTCCCTAGAAGCCTGTAGAGTACCGCAGGAGCCAGTAGTGTTCTGTAGGGGCCCGTAGGGTTCCTTCCATAGGAGCTGGCAGTGTTCCATAGGGTCCTCTAGGGTTGAGTAAGTGCCCGCAGGAGTCTGTAGGAATCCGTGGGATTCTGTAAGGTTCTGGAGGGTTCTGCAGGGTTCCGTAGGGGCCCGTAGAGTTCCGTAGTGGCTGGTAACGTTCCCTAGGGCCCTGTACCATTCCGTAACTGCCTGCAAGGGTCTTTAGGCTTCCGTAGGGGCTGGTAGGGTTCCATAAAGTTCCGTGGGTTCCTGCAGAGTTCTGCAAGTGCCCGCAAGGGCCTGTAGGGGCCCACAGTGTTTCTGTCAGGTTCCGTAGAGTTCCGTAGGGGCCATAGGTTTCCGTAGCGGCTGGTAGTATTCCGTAGGGGTCTGTAGGGTTCCGTAGGCACCTGCAGTGTTCTGTAAGAGCCCATAGGGTTTTAGTGAGGTTCTGTTGTGTTGCTAAGGGTCTTGTAGAGTGCTGTCGGGTCCTGGAGTATTCTGTAGGGTTCCAGAGGGGCTCGTAGGGTTCCGTTGAAATCTGTAGGCTTCCCTAGGGGCCCGTGGAGTCCCGTAGATTTCCGTAGGGACCTGTAGGGTTGTGTAAGTGCCCGCAGGGGTTGGTAGGAGCTTGTAGGGTGCCATAAGTTTCCAGAGGGTTGTGTAGGGTTCCGTAGGGGCCTGTGGTGTTCCCTAGGGGCCTGTAGAGTCTCATACGGTTCCGTAGGGGCCTGTGGTGTTCCCTAGGGGCCTGTAGAGTCTCGTACGGTTTTGTAGGGGCCTGTAAGTGTTCCCTAGGGGCCTCTAGAGTCTCGTACAGTTCCGTAGGGGCCTGTAGGTTTCCATAAGCGCCCGCAGAGGTCTGAAGGGGCCCGTACTGTTCCGTAAGGATCCACAGGGCTCCATAGAGCTTCGTAGGTTTCCTAGAGGCCTGTAGAGTACCGCAGGAGCCAGTAGTGTTCTGTAGGGGCCCGTAGGGTTCCTTCCATAGGGGCTGGCAGTGTTCCGTAGGGGCCTCTAGGGTTGTGTAAGTGCCTGCAGGAGTCTGTAGGAATCCGTGGGATTCTGTAAGGTTCCGGAGGGTTCTGCAGGGTTCCGTAGGGGCCCGTAGAGTTCCGTAGTGGCTGGTAAAGTTCCGTAGGGCCCTGTACCGTTCCGTAACTGCCTGCAAGGGTCTTTAGGCTTCCGTAGGGGCTGGTAGGGTTCCATAAAGTTCCGTGGGTTCCTGCAGAGTTCTGCAAGTGCCCGCAAGGGCCTGTAGGGGCCCACAGTGTTTCTGTCAGGTTCCGTAGAGTTCCGTAGGGGCCATAGGTTTCCGTAGCGGCTGGTAGTATTCCGTAGGGGTCTGTAGGGTTCCGTAGGCACCTGCAGTGTTCTGTAAGAGCCCATAGGGTTTTAGTGAGGTTCTGTTGTGTCGCTAAGGGTCTTGTAGAGTGCTGTCGGGTCCTGGAGTATTCTGTAGGGTTCCAGAGGGGCTCGTAGGGTTCCGTTGAAATCTGTACGCTTCCCTAGGGGCCCGTGGAGTCCCGTAGATTTCCGTAGGGACCTGTAGGGTTGTGTAAGTGCCCGCAGGGGTTGGTAGGAGCTTGTAGGGTGCCATAAGTTTCCAGAGGGTTGTGTAGGGTTCCGTAGGGGCCTGTGGTGTTCCCTAGGGGCCTGTAGAGTCTCGTACGGTTCCGTAGGGGCCTGTAGTGTTCCCTAGGGGCCTGTAGAGTCTCCTACAGTTCCGTAGGGTCCTGTAGGTTTCCATAAGCACCCGCAGAGGTCTGAAGGGGCCCGTACTGTTCCGTAAGGATCCATAGGGCTCCGTAGAGCTTCGTAGGTTCCCTAGAGGCCTGTAGAGTACCGCAGGAGGCAGTAGTGTTCTGTAGGGGCCCGTAGGGTTCCTTCCATAGGGGCTGGCAGTGTTCCATAGGGTCCTCTAGGGTTGAGTAAGTGCCCGCAGGAGTCTGTAGGAATCCGTGGGATTCTGTAAGGTTCTGGAGGGTTCTGCAGGGTTCCGTAGGGGCCCGTAGAGTTCCGTAGTGGCTGGTAACGTTCCGTAGGGCCCTGTACCGTTCCGTAACTGCCTGCAAGGGTCTTTAGGCTTCCGTAGGGGCTGGTAGGGTTCCATAAAGTTCCGTGGGTTCCTGCAGAGTTCTGCAAGTGCCCGCAAGGGCCTGTAGGGGCCCACAGTGTTTCTGTCAGGTTCCGTAGAGTTCCGTAGGGGCCATAGGTTTCCGTAGCGGCTGGTAGTATTCTGTAGGGGTCTGTAGGGTTCCGTAGGCACCTGCAGTGTTCTGTAAGAGCCCATAGGGTTTTAGTGAGGTTCTGTTGTGTTGCTAAGGGTCTTGTAGAGTGCTGTCGGGTCCTGGAGTATTCTGTAGGGTTCCAGAGGGGCTCGTAGGGTTCCGTTGAAATCTGTACGCTTCCCTAGGGGCCCGTGGAGTCCCGTAGATTTCCGTAGGGACCTGTAGGGTTGTGTAAGTGCCCGCAGGGGTTGGTAGGAGCTTGTAGGGTGCCATAAGTTTCCAGAGGGTTGTGTAGGGTTCCGTAAAGGCCTGTGGTGTTCCCTAGGGGCCTGTAGAGTCTCATACGGTTCCGTAGGGGCCTGTGGTGTTCCCTAGGGGCCTGTAGAGTCTCGTACGGTTTTGTAGGGGCCTGTAAGTGTTCCCTAGGGGCCTCTAGAGTCTCGTACAGTTCCGTAGGGGCCTGTAGGTTTCCATAAGCGCCCGCAGAGGTCTGAAGGGGCCCGTACTGTTCCGTAAGGATCCACAGGGCTCCATAGAGCTTCGTAGGTTTCCTAGAGGCCTGTAGAGTACCGCAGGAGGCAGTAGTGTTCTGTAGGGGCCCGTAGGGTTCCTTCCATAGGGGCTGGCAGTGTTCCGTAGGGGCCTCTAGGATTGTGTAAGTGCCCGCAGGAGTCTGTAGGAGTCTGTGGGATTCTGTAAGGTTCCGGAGGGTTCTGCAGGGTTCCGTAGGGGCCCGTAGAGTTCCGTAGTGGCTGGTAAAGTTCCGTAGGGCCCTGTGGGGTTCTGTATGGACCTGTAGGGTTCTGTAGGGGCCTGCAGGGTTCTGTAAGTGCCCGCAGGTGTCTGTAGGGTTCCGTAGGGGCCTGCAGGGTTTCGTAGGCACCTGCAGTGTTCTGTAGGAGCCCCTAGGGTTTTAGTGAGGTTCTGTTGTGTTGCTAAGGGTCTTGTAGAGTGCTGTCGGGTCCTGGAGTATTCTGTAGGGTTCCAGAGGGGCTCGTAGGGTTCCGTTGAAATCTGTAGGCTTCCCTAGGGGCCCGTGGTGTCCCGTAGGGACCTGTAGGGTTGTGTAAGTGCCCGCAGGGGTTGGTAGGAGCTTGTAGGGTGCCATAAGTTTCCAGAGGGTTGTGTAGGGTTCCGTAGGGGTCTGTGGCGTTCCCTAGGGGCCTGTAGAGTCTCGTACGGTTCCGTAGGGGCCTGTAGTGTTCCCTAGGGGCCTGTAGAGTCTCGTACCGTTCCGTAGGGGCCTGTAATGTTCCCTAGGGGCCTGTAGAGTCTCGTACAGTTCCGTAGGGTCCTGTAGGTTTCCATAAGCGCCCGCAGAGGTCTGAAGGGGCCCGTACTGTTCCGTAAGGATCCATAGGGTTCCGTAGAGCTTCGTAGGTTCCCTAGAGGCCTGTAGAGTACCGCAGGAGGCAGTAGTGTTCTGTAGGGGCCCGTAGGGTTCCTTCCATAGGGGCTGGCAGTGTTCCATAGGGTCCTCTAGGGTTGAGTAAGTGCCCGCAGGAGTCTGTAGGAATCTGTGGGATTCTGTAAGGTTCTGGAGGGTTCTGCAGGGTTCCGTATGGGCCCGTAGAGTTCCGTAGTGGCTGGTAACGTTCCCTAGGGCCCTGTACCGTTCCGTAACTGCCTGCAAGGGTCTTTAGGCTTCCGTAGGGGCTGGTAGGGTTCCATAAAGTTCCGTGGGTTCCTGCAGAGTTCTGCAAGTGCCCGCAAGGGCCTGTAGGGGCCCACAGTGTTTCTGTCAGGTTCCGTAGAGTTCCGTAGGGGCCATAGGTTTCCGTAGCGGCTGGTAGTATTCCGTAGGGGTCTGTAGGGTTCCGTAGGCACCTGCAGTGTTCTGTAAGAGCCCATAGGGTTTTAGTGAGGTTCTGTTGTGTCGCTAAGGGTCTTGTAGAGTGCTGTCGGGTCCTGGAGTATTCTGTAGGGTTCCAGAGGGGCTCGTAGGGTTCCGTTGAAATCTGTAGGCTTCCCTAGGGGCCCGTGGAGTCCCGTAGATTTCCGTAGGGACCTGTAGGGTTGTGTAAGTGCCCGCAGGGGTTGGTAGGAGCTTGTAGGGTGCCATAAGTTTCCAGAGGGTTGTGTAGGGTTCCGTAGGGGCCTGTGGTGTTCCCTAGGGGCCTGTAGAGTCTCATACGGTTCCGTAGGGGCCTGTGGTGTTCCCTAGGGGCCTGTGGAGTCTCGTACGGTTTTGTAGGGGCCTGTAAGTGTTCCCTAGGGGCCTCTAGAGTCTCGTACAGTTCCGTAGGGGCCTGTAGGTTTCCATAAGCGCCCGCAGAGGTCTGAAGGGGCCCGTACTGTTCCGTAAGGATCCACAGGGCTCCATAGAGCTTCGTAGGTTTCCTAGAGGCCTGTAGAGTACCGCAGGAGCCAGTAGTGTTCTGTAGGGGCCCGTAGGGTTCCTTCCATAGGGGCTGGCAGTGTTCCGTAGGGGCCTCTAGGATTGTGTAAGTGCCCGCAGGAGTCTGTAGGAATCCGTGGGATTCTGTAAGGTTCCGGAGGGTTCTGCAGGGTTCCGTAGGGGCCCGTAGAGTTCCGTAGTGGCTGGTAAAGTTCCGTAGGGCCCTGTGGGGTTCTGTATGGACCTGTAGGGTTCTGTAGGGGCCTGCAGGGTTCTGTAAGTGCCCGCAGGTGTCTGTAGGGTTCCGTAGGGGCCTGCAGGGTTTCGTAGGCACCTGCAGTGTTCTGTAGGAGCCCATAGGGTTTTAGTGAGGTTCCGTTGTGTTGCTAAGGGTCTTGTAGAGTGCTGTCGGGTCCTGGAGTATTCTGTAGGGTTCCAGAGGGGCTCGTAGGGTTCCGTTGAAATCTGTAGGCTTCCCTAGGGGCCCGTGGAGTCCCGTAGATTTCCGTAGGGACCTGTAGGGTTGTGTAAGTGCCCGCAGGGGTTGGTAGGAGCTTGTAGGGTGCCATATGTTTCCGGAGGGTTGTGTAGGGTTCCGTAGGGGCCTGTGGTGTTCCCTAGGGGCCTGTAGAGTCTCGTACCGTTCCGTAGGGGCCTGTAGTGTTCCCTAGGGGCCTGTAGAGTCTCGTACAGTTCCGTAGGGTCCTGTAGGTTTCCATAAGCACCCGCAGAGGTCTGAAGGGGCCCGTACTGTTCCGTAAGGATCCATAGGGTTCCGTAGAGCTTCGTAGGTTCCCTAGAGGCCTGTAGAGTACTGCAGGAGCCAGTAGTGTTCTGTAGGGGCCCGTAGGGTTCCTTCCATAGGGGCTGGCAGTGTTCCGTAGGGGCCTCTAGGGTTGTGTAAGTGCCTGCAGGAGTCTGTAGGAATCCGTGGGATTCTGTAAGGTTCCGGAGGGTTCTGCAGGGTTCCGTAGGGGCCCGTAGAGTTCCGTAGTGGCTGGTAAAGTTCCGTAGGGCCCTGTACCGTTCCGTAACTGCCTGCAAGGATCTTTAGGCTTCCGTAGGGGCTGGTAGGGTTCCATAAAGTTCCGTGGGTTCCTGCAGAGTTCTGCAAGTGCCCGCAAGGGCCTGTAGGGGCCCACAGTGTTTCTGTCAGGTTCCGTAGAGTTCCGTAGGGGCCATAGGTTTCCGTAGCGGCTGGTAGTATTCCGTAGGGGTCTGTAGGGTTCCATAGGCACCTGCAGTGTTCTGTAGGAGCCCATAGGGTTTTAGTGAGGTTCTGTTGTGTCGCTAAGGGTCTTGTAGAGTGCTGTCGGGTCCTGGAGTATTCTGTAGGGTTCCAGAGGGGCTCGTAGGGTTCCGTTGAAATCTGTAGGCTTCCCTAGGGGCCCGTAGATTTCCGTAGGGACCTGTAGGGTTGTGTAAGTGCCCGCAGGGGTTGGTAGGAGCTTGTAGGGTGCCATAAGTTTCCAGAGGGTTGTGTAGGGTTCCGTAGGGGCCTGTGGTGTTCCCTAGGGGCCTGTAGAGTCTCGTACAGTTCCGTAGGGTCCTGTAGGTTTCCATAAGCGCCCGCAGAGGTCTGAACGGGCCCGTCCTGTTCCGTAAGGATCCACAGGGCTCTGTAGAGAGTCATAGGTTCCCTAGAAGCCTGTAGAGTACCGCAGGAGCCAGTAGTGTTCTGTAGGGGCCCGTAGGGTTCCTTCCATAGGGGCTGGCAGTGTTCCATAGGGTCCTCTAGGGTTGAGTAAGTGCCCGCAGGAGTCTGTAGGAATCCGTGGGATTCTGTAAGGTTCTGGAGGGTTCTGCAGGGTTCCGTAGGGGCCCGTAGAGTTCCGTAGTGGCTGGTAACGTTCCCTAGGGCCCTGTACCGTTCCGTAACTGCCTGCAAGGGTCTTTAGGCTTCATAGGGGCTGGTAGGGTTCCATAAAGTTCCGTGGGTTCCTGCAGAGTTCTGCAAGTGCCCGCAAGGGCCTGTAGGGGCCCACAGTGTTTCTGTCAGGTTCCGTAGAGTTCCGTAGGGGCCATAGGTTTCCGTAGCGGCTGGTAGTATTCCGTAGGGGTCTGTAGGGTTCCATAGGCACCTGCAGTGTTCTGTAGGAGCCCATAGGGTTTTAGTGAGGTTCTGTTGTGTCGCTAAGGGTCTTGTAGAGTGCTGTCGGGTCCTGGAGTATTCTGTAGGGTTCCAGAGGGGCTCGTAGGGTTCCGTTGAAATCTGTACGCTTCCCTAGGGGCCCGTGGAGTCCCGTAGATTTCCGTAGGGACCTGTAGGGTTGTGTAAGTGCCCGCAGGGGTTGGTAGGAGCTTGTAGGGTGCCATAAGTTTCCAGAGGGTTGTGTAGGGTTCCGTAGGGGCCTGTGGTGTTCCCTAGGGGCCTGTAGAGTCTCATACGGTTCCGTAGGGGCCTGTGGTGTTCCCTAGGGGCCTGTAGAGTCTCGTACGGTTTTGTAGGGGCCTGTAAGTGTTCCCTAGGGGCCTCTAGAGTCTCGTACAGTTCCGTAGGGGCCTGTAGGTTTCCATAAGCGCCCGCAGAGGTCTGAAGGGGCCCGTCCTGTTCCGTAAGGATCCACAGGGCTCCATAGAGCTTCGTAGGTTTCCTAGAGGCCTGTAGAGTACTGCAGGAGCCAGTAGTGTTCTGTAGGGGCCCGTAGGGTTCCTTCCATAGGGGCTGGCAGTGTTCCGTAGGGGCCTCTAGGGTTGTGTAAGTGCCTGCAGGAGTCTGTAGGAATCCGTGGGATTCTGTAAGGTTCCGGAGGGTTCTGCAGGGTTCCGTAGGGGCCCGTAGAGTTCCGTAGTGGCTGGTAAAGTTCCGTAGGGCCCTGTACCGTTCCGTAACTGCCTGCAAGGGTCTTTAGGCTTCCGTAGGGGCTGGTAGGGTTCCATAAAGTTCCGTGGGTTCCTGCAGAGTTCTGCAAGTGCCCGCAAGGGCCTGTAGGGGCCCACAGTGTTTCTGTCAGGTTCCGTAGAGTTCCGTAGGGGCCATAGGTTTCCGTAGCGGCTGGTAGTATTCCGTAGGGGTCTGTAGGGTTCCGTAGGCACCTGCAGTGTTCTGTAAGAGCCCATAGGGTTTTAGTGAGGTTCTGTTGTGTCGCTAAGGGTCTTGTAGAGTGCTGTCGGGTCCTGGAGTATTCTGTAGGGTTCCAGAGGGGCTCGTAGGGTTCCGTTGAAATCTGTAGGCTTCCCTAGGGGCCCGTGGAGTCCCGTAGATTTCCGTAGGGACCTGTAGGGTTGTGTAAGTGCCCGCAGGGGTTGGTAGGAGCTTGTAGGGTGCCATAAGTTTCCAGAGGGTTGTGTAGGGTTCCGTAGGGGCCTGTGGCGTTCCCTAGGGGCCTGTAGAGTCTCGTACGGTTCCGTAGGGGCCTGTAGTGTTCCCTAGGGGCCTGTAGAGTCTCCTACAGTTCCGTAGGGTCCTGTAGGTTTCCATAAGCACCCGCAGAGGTCTGAAGGGGCCCGTACTGTTCCGTAAGGATCCATAGGGTTCCGTAGAGCTTCGTAGGTTCCCTAGAGGCCTGTAGAGTACCGCAGGAGGCAGTAGTGTTCTGTAGGGGCCCGTAGGGTTCCTTCCATAGGGGCTGGCAGTGTTCCATAGGGTCCTCTAGGGTTGAGTAAGTGCCCGCAGGAGTCTGTAGGAATCCGTGGGATTCTGTAAGGTTCTGGAGGGTTCTGCAGGGTTCCGTAGGGGCCCGTAGAGTTCCGTAGTGGCTGGTAACGTTCTGTAGGGCCCTGTACCGTTCCGTAACTGCCTGCAAGGGTCTTTAGGCTTCATAGGGGCTGGTAGGGTTCCATAAAGTTCCGTGGGTTCCTGCAGAGTTCTGCAAGTGCCCGCAAGGGCCTGTAGGGGCCCACAGTGTTTCTGTCAGGTTCCGTAGAGTTCCGTAGGGGCCATAGGTTTCCGTAGCGGCTGGTAGTATTCCGTAGGGGTCTGTAGGGTTCCGTAGGCACCTGCAGTGTTCTGTAAGAGCCCATAGGGTTTTAGTGAGGTTCTGTTGTGTTGCTAAGGGTCTTGTAGAGTGCTGTCGGGTCCTGGAGTATTCTGTAGGGTTCCAGAGGGGCTCGTAGGGTTCCGTTGAAATCTGTACGCTTCCCTAGGGGCCCGTGGAGTCCCGTAGGTTTCCGTAGGGACCTGTAGGGTTGTGTAAGTGCCCGCAGGGGTTGGTAGGAGCTTGTAGGGTGCCATAAGTTTCCAGAGGGTTGTGTAGGGTTCCGTAGGGGCCTGTGGTGTTCCCTAGGGGCCTGTAGAGTCTCATACGGTTCCGTAGGGGCCTGTGGTGTTCCCTAGGGGCCTGTAGAGTCTCGTACGGTTTTGTAGGGGCCTGTAAGTGTTCCCTAGGGGCCTCTAGAGTCTCGTACAGTTCCGTAGGGGCCTGTAGGTTTCCATAAGCGCCCGCAGAGGTCTGAAGGGGCCCGTCCTGTTCCGTAAGGATCCACAGGGCTCCATAGAGCTTCGTAGGTTTCCTAGAGGCCTGTAGAGTACCGCAGGAGCCAGTAGTGTTCTGTAGGGGCCCGTAGGGTTCCTTCCATAGGGGCTGGCAGTGTTCCGTAGGGGCCTCTAGGATTGTGTAAGTGCCCGCAGGAGTCTGTAGGAATCTGTGGGATTCTGTAAGGTTCCGGAGGGTTCTGCAGGGTTCCGTAGGGGCCCGTAGAGTTCCGTAGTGGCTGGTAAAGTTCCGTAGGGCCCTGTGGGGTTCTGTATGGACCTGTAGGGTTCTGTAGGGGCCTGCAGGGTTCTGTAAGTGCCCGCAGGTGTCTGTAGGGTTCCGTAGGGGCCTGCAGGGTTTCGTAGGCACCTGCAGTGTTCTGTAGGAGCCCATAGGGTTTTAGTGAGGTTCCGTTGTGTTGCTAAGGGTCTTGTAGAGTGCTGTCGGGTCCTGGAGTATTCTGTAGGGTTCCAGAGGGGCTCGTAGGGTTCCGTCGAAATCTGTAGGCTTCCCTAGGGGCCCGTGGAGTCCCGTAGATTTCCGTAGGGACCTGTAGGGTTGTGTAAGTGCCCGCAGGGGTTGGTAGGAGCTTGTAGGGTGCCATATGATTCCGGAGGGTTGTGTAGGGTTCCGTAGGGGCCTGTGGTGTTCCCTAGGGGCCTCTAGAGTCTCGTTCCGTTCCGTAGGGGCCTGTAGTGTTCCCTAGGGGCCTGTAGAGTCTCGTACAGTTCCGTAGGGTCCTGTAGGTTTCCATAAGCGCCCACAGAGGTCTGAAGGGGCCCGTACTGTTCCGTAAGGATCCATAGGGTTCCGTAGAGCTTCGTAGGTTCCCTAGAGGCCTGTAGAGTACTGCAGGAGCCAGTAGTGTTCTGTAGGGGCCCGTAGGGTTCCTTCCATAGGGGCTGGCAGTGTTCCGTAGGGGCCTCTAGGGTTGTGTAAGTGCCTGCAGGAGTCTGTAGGAATCCGTGGGATTCTGTAAGGTTCCGGAGGGTTCTGCAGGGTTCCGTAGGGGCCCGTAGAGTTCCGTAGTGGCTGGTAAAGTTCCGTAGGGCCCTGTACCGTTCCGTAACTGCCTGCAAGGATTTTTAGGCTTCCGTAGGGGCTGGTAGGGTTCCATAAAGTTCCGTGGGTTCCTGCAGAGTTCTGCAAGTGCCCGCAAGGGCCTGTAGGGGCCCACAGTGTTTCTGTCAGGTTCCGTAGAGTTCCGTAGGGGCCATAGGTTTCCGTAGCGGCTGGTAGTATTCCGTAGGGGTCTGTAGGGTTCCATAGGCACCTGCAGTGTTCTGTAGGAGCCCATAGGGTTTTAGTGAGGTTCTGTTGTGTCGCTAAGGGTCTTGTAGAGTGCTGTCGGGTCCTGGAGTATTCTGTAGGGTTCCAGAGGGGCTCGTAGGGTTCCGTTGAAATCTGTAGGCTTCCCTAGGGGCCCGTAGATTTCCGTAGGGACCTGTAGGGTTGTGTAAGTGCCCGCAGGGGTTGGTAGGAGCTTGTAGGGTGCCATAAGTTTCCAGAGGGTTGTGTAGGGTTCCGTAGGGGCCTGTGGTGTTCCCTAGGGGCCTGTAGAGTCTCGTACAGTTCCGTAGGGTCCTGTAGGTTTCCATAAGCGCCCGCAGAGGTCTGAAGGGGCCCGTCCTGTTCCGTAAGGATCCACAGGGCTCTGTAGAGAGTCATAGGTTCCCTAGAAGCCTTTAGAGTACTGCAGGAGGCAGTAGTGTTCTGTAGGGGCCCGTAGGGTTCCTTCCATAGGGGCTGGCAGTGTTCCATAGGGTCCTCTAGGGTTGAGTAAGTGCCCGCAGGAGTCTGTAGGAATCCGTGGGATTCTGTAAGGTTCTGGAGGGTTCTGCAGGGTTCCGTAGGGGCCCGTAGAGTTCCGTAGTGGCTGGTAACGTTCCCTAGGGCCCTGTACCATTCCGTAACTGCCTGCAAGGGTCTTTAGGCTTCCGTAGGGGCTGGTAGGGTTCCATAAAGTTCCGTGGGTTCCTGCAGAGTTCTGCAAGTGCCCGCAAGGGCCTGTAGGGGCCCACAGTGTTTCTGTCAGGTTCCGTAGAGTTCCGTAGGGGCCATAGGTTTCCGTAGCGGCTGGTAGTATTCCGTAGGGGTCTGTAGGGTTCCGTAGGCACCTGCAGTGTTCTGTAAGAGCCCATAGGGTTTTAGTGAGGTTCTGTTGTGTTGCTAAGGGTCTTGTAGAGTGCTGTCGGGTCCTGGAGTATTCTGTAGGGTTCCAGAGGGGCTCGTAGGGTTCCGTTGAAATCTGTAGGCTTCCCTAGGGGCCCGTGGAGTCCCGTAGATTTCCGTAGGGACCTGTAGGGTTGTGTAAGTGCCCGCAGGGGTTGGTAGGAGCTTGTAGGGTGCCATAAGTTTCCAGAGGGTTGTGTAGGGTTCCGTAGGGGCCTGTGGTGTTCCCTAGGGGCCTGTAGAGTCTCATACGGTTCCGTAGGGGCCTGTGGTGTTCCCTAGGGGCCTGTAGAGTCTCGTACGGTTTTGTAGGGGCCTGTAAGTGTTCCCTAGGGGCCTCTAGAGTCTCGTACAGTTCCGTAGGGGCCTGTAGGTTTCCATAAGCGCCCGCAGAGGTCTGAAGGGGCCCGTACTGTTCCGTAAGGATCCACAGGGCTCCATAGAGCTTCGTAGGTTTCCTAGAGGCCTGTAGAGTACTGCAGGAGCTAGTAGTGTTCTGTAGGGGCCCGTAGGGTTCCTTCCATAGGGGCTGGCAGTGTTCCGTAGGGGCCTCTAGGGTTGTGTAAGTGCCTGCAGGAGTCTGTAGGAATCCGTGGGATTCTGTAAGGTTCCGGAGGGTTCTGCAGGGTTCCGTAGGGGCCCGTAGAGTTCCGTAGTGGCTGGTAAAGTTCCGTAGGGCCCTGTACCGTTCCGTAACTGCCTGCAAGGATCTTTAGGCTTCCATAGGGGCTGGTAGGGTTCCATAAAGTTCCGTGGGTTCCTGCAGAGTTCTGCAAGTGCCCGCAAGGGCCTGTAGGGGCCCACAGTTTTACTGTCAGGTTCCGTAGAGTTCCGTAGGGGCCATAGGTTTCCGTAGCGGCTGGTAGTATTCCGTAGGGGTCTGTAGGGTTCCATAGGCACCTGCAGTGTTCTGTAGGAGCCCATAGGGTTTTAGTGAGGTTCTGTTGTGTCGCTAAGGGTCTTGTAGAGTGCTGTCGGGTCCTGGAGTATTCTGTAGGGTTCCAGAGGGGCTCGTAGGGTTCCGTTGAAATCTGTAGGCTTCCCTAGGGGCCCGTGGAGTCCCGTAGGGACCTGTAGGGTTGTGTAAGTGCCCGCAGGGGTTGGTAGGAGCTTGTAGGGTGCCATAAGTTTCCAGAGGGTTGTGTAGGGTTCCGTAGGGGCCTGTGGCGTTCCCTAGGGGCCTGTAGAGTCTCGTACGGTTCTGTAGGGGCCTGTAGTGTTCCCTAGGGGCCTGTAGAGTCTCCTACAGTTCCGTAGGGTCCTGTAGGTTTCCATAAGCGCCCGCAGAGGTCTGAAGGGGCCCGTCCTGTTCCGTAAGGATCCATAGGGTTCCGTAGAGCTTCGTAGGTTCCCTAGAGGCCTGTAGAGTACCGCAGGAGGCAGTAGTGTTCTGTAGGGGCCCGTAGGGTTCCTTCCATAGGGGCTGGCAGTGTTCCATAGGGTCCTCTAGGGTTGAGTAAGTGCCCGCAGGAGTCTGTAGGAATCCGTGGGATTCTGTAAGGTTCTGGAGGGTTCTGCAGGGTTCCGTATGGGCCCGTAGAGTTCCGTAGTGGCTGGTAACGTTCCCTAGGGCCCTGTACCGTTCCGTAACTGCCTGCAAGGGTCTTTAGGCTTCCGTAGGGGCTGGTAGGGTTCCATAAAGTTCCGTGGGTTCCTGCAGAGTTCTGCAAGTGCCCGCAAGGGCCTGTAGGGGCCCACAGTGTTTCTGTCAGGTTCCGTAGAGTTCCGTAGGGGCCATAGGTTTCCGTAGCGGCTGGTAGTATTCCGTAGGGGTCTGTAGGGTTCCGTAGGCACCTGCAGTGTTCTGTAAGAGCCCATAGGGTTTTAGTGAGGTTCTGTTGTGTCGCTAAGGGTCTTGTAGAGTGCTGTCGGGTCCTGGAGTATTCTGTAGGGTTCCAGAGGGGCTCGTAGGGTTCCGTTGAAATCTGTACGCTTCCCTAGGGGCCCGTGGAGTCCCGTAGATTTCCGTAGGGACCTGTAGGGTTGTGTAAGTGCCCGCAGGGGTTGGTAGGAGCTTGTAGGGTGCCATAAGTTTCCAGAGGGTTGTGTAGGGTTCCGTAGGGGCCTGTGGTGTTCCCTAGGGGCCTGTAGAGTCTCATACGGTTCCGTAGGGGCCTGTGGTGTTCCCTAGGGGCCTGTAGAGTCTCGTACGGTTTTGTAGGGTCCTGTAAGTGTTCCCTAGGGGCCTCTAGAGTCTCGTACAGTTCCGTAGGGGCCTGTAGGTTTCCATAAGCGCCCGCAGAGGTCTGAAGGGGCCCGTACTGTTCCGTAAGGATCCACAGGGCTCCATAGAGCTTCGTAGGTTTCCTAGAGGCCTGTAGAGTACCGCAGGAGCCAGTAGTGTTCTGTAGGGGCCCGTAGGGTTCCTTCCATAGGGGCTGGCAGTGTTCCGTAGGGGCCTCTAGGATTGTGTAAGTGCCCGCAGGAGTCTGTAGGAGTCTGTGGGATTCTGTAAGGTTCCGGAGGGTTCTGCAGGGTTCCGTAGGGGCCCGTAGAGTTCCGTAGTGGCTGGTAAAGTTCCGTAGGGCCCTGTGGGGTTCTGTATGGACCTGTAGGGTTCTGTAGGGGCCTGCAGGGTTCTGTAAGTGCCCGCAGGTGTCTGTAGGGTTCCGTAGGGGCCTACAGGGTTTCGTAGGCACCTGCAGTGTTCTGTAGGAGCCCATAGGGTTTTAGTGAGGTTCTGTTGTGTTGCTAAGGGTCTTGTAGATTGCTGTCGGGTCCTGGAGTATTCTGTAGGGTTCCAGAGGGGCTCGTAGGGTTCCGTTGAAATCTGTAGGCTTCCCTAGGGGCCCGTGGAGTCCCGTAGATTTCCGTAGGGACCTGTAGGGTTGTGTAAGTGCCCGCAGGGGTTGGTAGGAGCTTGTAGGGTGCCATATGATTCCGGAGGGTTGTGTAGGGTTCCGTAGGGGCCTGTGGTGTTCCCTAGGGGCCTCTAGAGTCTCGTACCGTTCCGTAGGGGCCTGTAGTGTTCCCTAGGGGCCTGTAGAGTCTCGTACAGTTCCGTAGGGTCCTGTAGGTTTCCATAAGCGCCCGCAGAGGTCTGAAGGGGCCCGTACTGTTCCGTAAGGATCCATAGGGTTCCGTAGAGCTTCGTAGGTTCCCTAGAGGCCTGTAGAGTACTGCAGGAGCCAGTAGTGTTCTGTAGGGGCCCGTAGGGTTCCTTCCATAGGGGCTGGCAGTGTTCCGTAGGGGCCTCTAGGGTTGTGTGAGTGCCTGCAGGAGTCTGTAGGAAACCGTGGGATTCTGTAAGGTTCCGGAGGGTTCTGCAGGGTTCCGTAGGGGCCCGTAGAGTTCCGTAGTGGCTGGTAAAGTTCCGTAGGGCCCTGTACCGTTCCGTAACTGCCTGCAAGGATCTTTAGGCTTCCGTAGGGGCTGGTAGGGTTCCATAAAGTTCCGTGGGTTCCTGCAGAGTTCTGCAAGTGCCCGCAAGGGCCTGTAGGGTCCCACAGTGTTTCTGTCAGGTTCCGTAGAGTTCCGTAGGGGCCATAGGTTTCCGTAGCGGCTGGTAGTATTCCGTAGGGGTCTGTAGGGTTCCATAGGCACCTGCAGTGTTCTGTAGGAGCCCATAGGGTTTTAGTGAGGTTCTGTTGTGTCGCTAAGGGTCTTGTAGAGTGCTGTCGGGTCCTGGAGTATTCTGTAGGGTTCCAGAGGGGCTCGTAGGGTTCCGTCGAAATCTGTAGGCTTCCCTAGGGGCCCGTGGAGTCCCGTAGATTTCCGTAGGGACCTGTAGGGTTGTGTAAGTGCCCGCAGGGGTTGGTAGGAGCTTGTAGGGTGCCATAAGTTTCCAGAGGGTTGTGTAGGGTTCCGTAGGGGCCTGTGGTGTTCCCTAGGGGCCTCTAGAGTCTCGTACGGTTCCGTAGGGGCCTGTAGTGTTCCCTAGGGGCCTGTAGAGTCTCGTACAGTTCCGTAGGGTCCTGTAGGTTTCCATAAGCACCCGCAGAGGTCTGAAGGGGCCCGTACTGTTCCGTAAGGATCCATAGGGTTCCGTAGAGCTTCGTAGGTTCCCTAGAGGCCTGTAGAGTACCGCAGGAGGCAGTAGTGTTCTGTAGGGGCCCGTAGGGTTCCTTCCATAGGGGCTGGCAGTGTTCCATAGGGTCCTCTAGGGTTGAGTAAGTGCCCGCAGGAGTCTGTAGGAATCCGTGGGATTCTGTAAGGTTCTGGAGGG
Organism: Numenius arquata; assembly: GCF_964106895.1. Taxonomy (NCBI): domain Eukaryota; kingdom Metazoa; phylum Chordata; class Aves; order Charadriiformes; family Scolopacidae; genus Numenius; species Numenius arquata. The sequence goes on from NW_027414866.1 coordinate 80,701, forward strand.
TTCTGCAGGGTTCCGTATGGGCCCGTAGAGTTCCGTAGTGGCTGGTAACGTTCCCTAGGGCCCTGTACCGTTCCGTAACTGCCTGCAAGGGTCTTTAGGCTTCCGTAGGGGCTGGTAGGGTTCCATAAAGTTCCGTGGGTTCCTGCAGAGTTCTGCAAGTGCCCGCAAGGGCCTGTAGGGGCCCACAGTGTTTCTGTCAGGTTCCGTAGAGTTCCGTAGGGGCCATAGGTTTCCGTAGCGGCTGGTAGTATTCCGTAGGGGTCTGTAGGGTTCCGTAGGCACCTGCAGTGTTCTGTAAGAGCCCATAGGGTTTTAGTGAGGTTCTGTTGTGTCGCTAAGGGTCTTGTAGAGTGCTGCCGGGTCCTGGAGTATTCTGTAGGGTTCCAGAGGGGCTCGTAGGGTTCCGTTGAAATCTGTAGGCTTCCCTAGGGGCCCGTGGAGTCCCGTAGATTTCCGTAGGGACCTGTAGGGTTGTGTAAGTGCCCGCAGGGGTTGGTAGGAGCTTGTAGGGTGCCATAAGTTTCCAGAGGGTTGTGTAGGGTTCCGTAGGGGCCTGTGGCGTTCCCTAGGGGCCTGTAGAGTCTCGTACGGTTCCGTAGGGGCCTGTAGTGTTCCCTAGGGGCCTGTAGAGTCTCCTACAGTTCCGTAGGGTCCTGTAGGTTTCCATAAGCGCCCGCAGAGGTCTGAAGGGGCCCGTACTGTTCCGTAAGGATCCATAGGGTTCCGTAGAGCTTCGTAGGTTCCCTAGAGGCCTGTAGAGTACCGCAGGAGGCAGTAGTGTTCTGTAGGGGCCCGTAGGGTTCCTTCCATAGGGGCTGGCAGTGTTCCATAGGGTCCTCTAGGGTTGAGTAAGTGCCCGCAGGAGTCTGTAGGAATCCGTGGGATTCTGTAAGGTTCTGGAGGGTTCTGCAGGGTTCCGTAGGGGCCCGTAGAGTTCCGTAGTGGCTGGTAACGTTCCGTAGGGTCCTGTACCGTTCCGTAACTGCCTGCAAGGGTCTTTAGGCTTCCGTAGGGGCTGGTAGGGTTCCATAAAGTTCCGTGGGTTCCTGCAGAGTTCTGCAAGTGCCCGCAAGGGTCTGTAGGGGCCCACAGTTTTACTGTCAGGTTCCGTAGAGTTCCGTAGGGGCCACAGGTTTCCGTAGCGGCTGGTAGTATTCCGTAGGGGTCTGTAGGGTTCCATAGGCACCTGCAGTGTTCTGTAGGAGCCCATAGGGTTTTAGTGAGGTTCTGTTGTGTCGCTAAGGGTCTTGTAGAGTGCTGTCGGGTCCTGGAGTATTCTGTAGGGTTCCAGAGGGGCTCGTAGGGTTCCGTTGAAATCTGTAGGCTTCCCTAGGGGCCCGTGGAGTCCCGTAGATTTCCGTAGGGACCTGTAGGGTTGTGTAAGTGCCCGCAGGGGTTGGTAGGAGCTTGTAGGGTGCCATATGATTCCGGAGGGTTGTGTAGGGTTCCGTAGGGGCCTGTGGTGTTCCCTAGGGGCCTCTAGAGTCTCGTACCGTTCCGTAGGGGCCTGTAGTGTTCCCTAGGGGCCTCTAGAGTCTCGTACAGTTCCGTAGGGTCCTGTAGGTTTCCATAAGCGCCCGCAGAGGTCTGAAGGGGCCCGTACTGTTCCGTAAGGATCCATAGGGTTCCGTAGAGCTTCGTAGGTTCCCTAGAGGCCTGTAGAGTACTGCAGGAGCCAGTAGTGTTCTGTAGGGGCCCGTAGGGTTCCTTCCATAGGGGCTGGCAGTGTTCCGTAGGGGCCTCTAGGGTTGTGTGAGTGCCTGCAGGAGTCTGTAGGAATCCGTGGGATTCTGTAAGGTTCCGGAGGGTTCTGCAGGGTTCCGTAGGGGCCCGTAGAGTTCCGTAGTGGCTGGTAAAGTTCCGTAGGGCCCTGTACCGTTCCGTAACTGCCTGCAAGGATCTTTAGGCTTCCGTAGGGGCTGGTAGGGTTCCATAAAGTTCCGTGGGTTCCTGCAGAGTTCTGCAAGTGCCCGCAAGGGCCTGTAGGGGCCCACAGTGTTTCTGTCAGGTTCCGTAGAGTTCCGTAGGGGCCATAGGTTTCCGTAGCGGCTGGTAGTATTCCGTAGGGGTCTGTAGGGTTCCATAGGCACCTGCAGTGTTCTGTAGGAGCCCATAGGGTTTTAGTGAGGTTCTGTTGTGTCGCTAAGGGTCTTGTAGAGTGCTGTCGGGTCCTGGAGTATTCTGTAGGGTTCCAGAGGGGCTCGTAGGGTTCCGTTGAAATCTGTAGGCTTCCCTAGGGGCCCGTAGATTTCCGTAGTGACCTGTAGGGTTGTGTAAGTGCCCGCAGGGGTTGGTAGGAGCTTGTAGGGTGCCATAAGTTTCCAGAGGGTTGTGTAGGGTTCCGTAGGAGCCTGTGGTGTTCCCTAGGGGCCTGTAGAGTCTCATACGGTTCCGTAGGGTCCTGTAGGTTTCCATAAGCGCCCGCAGAGGTCTGAAGGGGCCCGTCCTGTTCCGTAAGGATCCACAGGGCTCTGTAGAGAGTCCTAGGTTCCCTAGAAGCCTGTAGAGTACCGCAGGAGCCATAGTGTTCTGTAGGGGCCCGTAGGGTTCCTTCCATAGGGGCTGGCAGTGTTCCATAGGGTCCTCTAGGGTTGAGTAAGTGCCCGCAGGAGTCTGTAGGAATCCGTGGGATTCTGTAAGGTTCCGGAGGGTTCTGCAGGGTTCCGTAGGGGCCCGTAGAGTTCCGTAGTGGCTGGTAACGTTCCCTAGGGCCCTGTACCATTCCGTAACTGCCTGCAAGGGTCTTTAGGCTTCCGTAGGGGCTGGTAGGGTTCCATAAAGTTCCGTGGGTTCCTGCAGAGTTCTGCAAGTGCCCGCAAGGGCCTGTAGGGGCCCACAGTGTTTCTGTCAGGTTCCGTAGAGTTCCGTAGGGGCCATAGGTTTCCGTAGCGGCTGGTAGTATTCCGTAGGGGTCTGTAGGGTTCCGTAGGCACCTGCAGTGTTCTGTAAGAGCCCATGGGGTTTTAGTGAGGTTCCGTTGTGTTGCTAAGGGTCTTGTAGAGTGCTGTCGGGTCCTGGAGTATTCTGTAGGGTTCCAGAGGGGCTCGTAGGGTTCCGTTGAAATCTGTAGGCTTCCCTAGGGGCCCGTGGAGTCCCGTAGATTTCCGTAGGGACCTGTAGGGTTGTGTAAGTGCCCGCAGGGGTTGGTAGGAGCTTGTAGGGTGCCATAAGTTTCCAGAGGGTTGTGTAGGGTTCCGTAGGGGCCTGTGGTGTTCCCTAGGGGCCTGTAGAGTCTCATACGGTTCCGTAGGGGCCTGTGGTGTTCCCTAGGGGCCTGTAGAGTCTCGTACAGTTCCGTAGGGTCCTGTAGGTTTCCATAAGCGCCCGCAGAGGTCTGAAGGGGCCCGTACTGTTCCGTAAGGATCCACAGGGCTCCATAGAGCTTCGTAGGTTTCCTAGAGGCCTGTAGAGTACCGCAGGAGCCAGTAGTGTTCTGTAGGGGCCTGTAGGGTTCCTTCCATAGGGGCTGGCAGTGTTCCGTAGGGGCCTCTAGGATTGTGTAAGTGCCCGCAGGAGTCTGTAGGAGTCTGTGGGATTCTGTAAGGTTCCGGAGGGTTCTGCAGGGTTCCGTAGGGGCCCGTAGAGTTCCGTAGTGGCTGGTAAAGTTCCGTAGGGCCCTGTGGGGTTCTGTATGGACCTGTAGGGTTCTGTAGGGGCCTGCAGGGTTCTGTAAGTGCCCGCAGGTGTCTGTAGGGTTCCGTAGGGGCCTGCAGGGTTTCGTAGGCACCTGCAGTGTTCTGTAGGAGCCCATAGGGTTTTAGTGAGGTTCCGTTGTGTTGCTAAGGGTCTTGTAGAGTGCTGTCGGGTCCTGGAGTATTCTGTAGGGTTCCAGAGGGGCTCGTAGGGTTCCGTCGAAATCTGTAGGCTTCCCTAGGGGCCCGTGGAGTCCCGTAGATTTCCGTAGGGACCTGTAGGGTTGTGTAAGTGCCCGCAGGGGTTGGTAGGAGCTTGTAGGGTGCCATAAGTTTCCAGAGGGTTGTGTAGGGTTCCGTAGGGGCCTGTGGTGTTCCCTAGGGGCCTCTAGAGTCTCGTACGGTTCCGTAGGGGCCTGTAGTGTTCCCTAGGGGCCTGTAGAGTCTCGTACAGTTCCGTAGGGTCCTGTAGGTTTCCATAAGCACCCGCAGAGGTCTGAAGGGGCCCGTACTGTTCCGTAAGGATCCATAGGGTTCCGTAGAGCTTCGTAGGTTCCCTAGAGGCCTGTAGAGTACCGCAGGAGGCAGTAGTGTTCTGTAGGGGCCCGTAGGGTTCCTTCCATAGGGGCTGGCAGTGTTCCATAGGGTCCTCTAGGGTTGAGTAAGTGCCCGCAGGAGTCTGTAGGAATCCGTGGGATTCTGTAAGGTTCTGGAGGGTTCTGCAGGGTTCCGTATGGGCCCGTAGAGTTCCGTAGTGGCTGGTAACGTTCCCTAGGGCCCTGTACCGTTCCGTAACTGCCTGCAAGGGTCTTTAGGCTTCCGTAGGGGCTGGTAGGGTTCCATAAAGTTCCGTGGGTTCCTGCAGAGTTCTGCAAGTGCCCGCAAGGGCCTGTAGGGGCCCACAGTGTTTCTGTCAGGTTCCGTAGAGTTCCGTAGGGGCCATAGGTTTCCGTAGCGGCTGGTAGTATTCCGTAGGGGTCTGTAGGGTTCCGTAGGCACCTGCAGTGTTCTGTAAGAGCCCATAGGGTTTTAGTGAGGTTCTGTTGTGTCGCTAAGGGTCTTGTAGAGTGCTGCCGGGTCCTGGAGTATTCTGTAGGGTTCCAGAGGGGCTCGTAGGGTTCCGTTGAAATCTGTAGGCTTCCCTAGGGGCCCGTGGAGTCCCGTAGATTTCCGTAGGGACCTGTAGGGTTGTGTAAGTGCCCGCAGGGGTTGGTAGGAGCTTGTAGGGTGCCATAAGTTTCCAGAGGGTTGTGTAGGGTTCCGTAGGGGCCTGTGGCGTTCCCTAGGGGCCTGTAGAGTCTCGTACGGTTCCGTAGGGGCCTGTAGTGTTCCCTAGGGGCCTGTAGAGTCTCCTACAGTTCCGTAGGGTCCTGTAGGTTTCCATAAGCGCCCGCAGAGGTCTGAAGGGGCCCGTACTGTTCCGTAAGGATCCATAGGGTTCCGTAGAGCTTCGTAGGTTCCCTAGAGGCCTGTAGAGTACCGCAGGAGGCAGTAGTGTTCTGTAGGGGCCCGTAGGGTTCCTTCCATAGGGGCTGGCAGTGTTCCATAGGGTCCTCTAGGGTTGAGTAAGTGCCCGCAGGAGTCTGTAGGAATCCGTGGGATTCTGTAAGGTTCTGGAGGGTTCTGCAGGGTTCCGTAGGGGCCCGTAGAGTTCCGTAGTGGCTGGTAACGTTCCGTAGGGTCCTGTACCGTTCCGTAACTGCCTGCAAGGGTCTTTAGGCTTCCGTAGGGGCTGGTAGGGTTCCATAAAGTTCCGTGGGTTCCTGCAGAGTTCTGCAAGTGCCCGCAAGGGTCTGTAGGGGCCCACAGTTTTACTGTCAGGTTCCGTAGAGTTCCGTAGGGGCCACAGGTTTCCGTAGCGGCTGGTAGTATTCCGTAGGGGTCTGTAGGGTTCCATAGGCACCTGCAGTGTTCTGTAGGAGCCCATAGGGTTTTAGTGAGGTTCTGTTGTGTCGCTAAGGGTCTTGTAGAGTGCTGTCGGGTCCTGGAGTATTCTGTAGGGTTCCAGAGGGGCTCGTAGGGTTCCGTTGAAATCTGTAGGCTTCCCTAGGGGCCCGTGGAGTCCCGTAGATTTCCGTAGGGACCTGTAGGGTTGTGTAAGTGCCCGCAGGGGTTGGTAGGAGCTTGTAGGGTGCCATATGATTCCGGAGGGTTGTGTAGGGTTCCGTAGGGGCCTGTGGTGTTCCCTAGGGGCCTCTAGAGTCTCGTACCGTTCCGTAGGGGCCTGTAGTGTTCCCTAGGGGCCTCTAGAGTCTCGTACAGTTCCGTAGGGTCCTGTAGGTTTCCATAAGCGCCCGCAGAGGTCTGAAGGGGCCCGTACTGTTCCGTAAGGATCCATAGGGTTCCGTAGAGCTTCGTAGGTTCCCTAGAGGCCTGTAGAGTACTGCAGGAGCCAGTAGTGTTCTGTAGGGGCCCGTAGGGTTCCTTCCATAGGGGCTGGCAGTGTTCCGTAGGGGCCTCTAGGGTTGTGTGAGTGCCTGCAGGAGTCTGTAGGAATCCGTGGGATTCTGTAAGGTTCCGGAGGGTTCTGCAGGGTTCCGTAGGGGCCCGTAGAGTTCCGTAGTGGCTGGTAAAGTTCCGTAGGGCCCTGTACCGTTCCGTAACTGCCTGCAAGGATCTTTAGGCTTCCGTAGGGGCTGGTAGGGTTCCATAAAGTTCCGTGGGTTCCTGCAGAGTTCTGCAAGTGCCCGCAAGGGCCTGTAGGGGCCCACAGTGTTTCTGTCAGGTTCCGTAGAGTTCCGTAGGGGCCATAGGTTTCCGTAGCGGCTGGTAGTATTCCGTAGGGGTCTGTAGGGTTCCATAGGCACCTGCAGTGTTCTGTAGGAGCCCATAGGGTTTTAGTGAGGTTCTGTTGTGTCGCTAAGGGTCTTGTAGAGTGCTGTCGGGTCCTGGAGTATTCTGTAGGGTTCCAGAGGGGCTCGTAGGGTTCCGTTGAAATCTGTAGGCTTCCCTAGGGGCCCGTAGATTTCCGTAGTGACCTGTAGGGTTGTGTAAGTGCCCGCAGGGGTTGGTAGGAGCTTGTAGGGTGCCATAAGTTTCCAGAGGGTTGTGTAGGGTTCCGTAGGAGCCTGTGGTGTTCCCTAGGGGCCTGTAGAGTCTCATACGGTTCCGTAGGGTCCTGTAGGTTTCCATAAGCGCCCGCAGAGGTCTGAAGGGGCCCGTCCTGTTCCGTAAGGATCCACAGGGCTCTGTAGAGAGTCCTAGGTTCCCTAGAAGCCTGTAGAGTACCGCAGGAGCCATAGTGTTCTGTAGGGGCCCGTAGGGTTCCTTCCATAGGGGCTGGCAGTGTTCCATAGGGTCCTCTAGGGTTGAGTAAGTGCCCGCAGGAGTCTGTAGGAATCCGTGGGATTCTGTAAGGTTCCGGAGGGTTCTGCAGGGTTCCGTAGGGGCCCGTAGAGTTCCGTAGTGGCTGGTAACGTTCCCTAGGGCCCTGTACCATTCCGTAACTGCCTGCAAGGGTCTTTAGGCTTCCGTAGGGGCTGGTAGGGTTCCATAAAGTTCCGTGGGTTCCTGCAGAGTTCTGCAAGTGCCCGCAAGGGCCTGTAGGGGCCCACAGTGTTTCTGTCAGGTTCCGTAGAGTTCCGTAGGGGCCATAGGTTTCCGTAGCGGCTGGTAGTATTCCGTAGGGGTCTGTAGGGTTCCGTAGGCACCTGCAGTGTTCTGTAAGAGCCCATGGGGTTTTAGTGAGGTTCCGTTGTGTTGCTAAGGGTCTTGTAGAGTGCTGTCGGGTCCTGGAGTATTCTGTAGGGTTCCAGAGGGGCTCGTAGGGTTCCGTTGAAATCTGTAGGCTTCCCTAGGGGCCCGTGGAGTCCCGTAGATTTCCGTAGGGACCTGTAGGGTTGTGTAAGTGCCCGCAGGGGTTGGTAGGAGCTTGTAGGGTGCCATAAGTTTCCAGAGGGTTGTGTAGGGTTCCGTAGGGGCCTGTGGTGTTCCCTAGGGGCCTGTAGAGTCTCATACGGTTCCGTAGGGGCCTGTGGTGTTCCCTAGGGGCCTGTAGAGTCTCGTACAGTTCCGTAGGGTCCTGTAGGTTTCCATAAGCGCCCGCAGAGGTCTGAAGGGGCCCGTACTGTTCCGTAAGGATCCACAGGGCTCCATAGAGCTTCGTAGGTTTCCTAGAGGCCTGTAGAGTACCGCAGGAGCCAGTAGTGTTCTGTAGGGGCCTGTAGGGTTCCTTCCATAGGGGCTGGCAGTGTTCCGTAGGGGCCTCTAGGATTGTGTAAGTGCCCGCAGGAGTCTGTAGGAGTCTGTGGGATTCTGTAAGGTTCCGGAGGGTTCTGCAGGGTTCCGTAGGGGCCCGTAGAGTTCCGTAGTGGCTGGTAAAGTTCCGTAGGGCCCTGTGGGGTTCTGTATGGACCTGTAGGGTTCTGTAGGGGCCTGCAGGGTTCTGTAAGTGCCCGCAGGTGTCTGTAGGGTTCCGTAGGGGCCTGCAGGGTTTCGTAGGCACCTGCAGTGTTCTGTAGGAGCCCATAGGGTTTTAGTGAGGTTCCGTTGTGTTGCTAAGGGTCTTGTAGAGTGCTGTCGGGTCCTGGAGTATTCTGTAGGGTTCCAGAGGGGCTCGTAGGGTTCCGTTGAAATCTGTAGGCTTCCCTAGGGGCCCGTGGAGTCCCGTAGATTTCCGTAGGGACCTGTAGGGTTGTGTAAGTGCCCGCAGGGGTTGGTAGGAGCTTGTAGGGTGCCATAAGTTTCCAGAGGGTTGTGTAGGGTTCCGTAGGGGCCTGTGGTGTTCCCTAGGGGCCTGTAGAGTCTCGTACGGTTCCGTAGGGGCCTGTGGTGTTCCCTAGGGGCCTGTAGAGTCTCGTACAGTTCCGTAGGGTCCTGTAGGTTTCCATAAGCGCCCGCAGAGGTCTGAAGGGGCCCGTACTGTTCCGTAAGGATCCACAGGGCTCCATAGAGCTTCGTAGGTTTCCTAGAGGCCTGTAGAGTACCGCAGGAGCCAGTAGTGTTCTGTAGGGGCCTGTAGGGTTCCTTCCATAGGGGCTGGCAGTGTTCCGTAGGGGCCTCTAGGATTGTGTAAGTGCCCGCAGGAGTCTGTAGGAGTCTGTGGGATTCTGTAAGGTTCCGGAGGGTTCTGCAGGGTTCCGTAGGGGCCCGTAGAGTTCCGTAGTGGCTGGTAAAGTTCCGTAGGGCCCTGTGGGGTTCTGTATGGACCTGTAGGGTTCTGTAGGGGCCTGCAGGGTTCTGTAAGTGCCCGCAGGTGTCTGTAGGGTTCCGTAGGGGCCTGCAGGGTTTCGTAGGCACCTGCAGTGTTCTGTAGGAGCCCATAGGGTTTAGTGAGGTTCTGTTGTGTCGCTAAGGGTCTTGTAGAGTGCTGTCGGGTCCTGGAGTATTCTGTAGGGTTCCAGAGGGGCTCGTAGGGTTCCGTTGAAATCTGTAGGCTTCCCTAGGGGCCCGTAGATTTCCGTAGGGACCTGTAGGGTTGTGTAAGTGCCCGCAGGGGTTGGTAGGAGCTTGTAGGGTGCCATAAGTTTCCAGAGGGTTGTGTAGGGTTCCGTAGGGGCCTGTGGTGTTCCCTAGGGGCCTGTAGAGTCTCGTACAGTTCCGTAGGGGCCTGTAGGTTTCCATAAGCGCCCGCAGAGGTCTGAAGGGGCCCGTCCTGTTCCGTAAGGATCCACAGGGCTCTGTAGAGAGTCCTAGGTTCCCTAGAAGCCTGTAGAGTACCGCAGGAGCCAGTAGTGTTCTGTAGGGGCCCGTAGGGTTCTTTCCATAGGGGCTGGCAGTGTTCCATAGGGTCCTCTAGGGTTGAGTAAGTGCCCGCAGGAGTCTGTAGGAATCCGTGGGATTCTGTAAGGTTCTGGAGGGTTCTGCAGGGTTCCGTAGGGGCCCGTAGAGTTCCGTAGTGGCTGGTAACGTTCCCTAGGGCCCTGTACCGTTCCGTAACTGCCTGCAAGGGTCTTTAGGCTTCCGTAGGGGCTGGTAGGGTTCCATAAAGTTCCGTGGGTTCCTGCAGAGTTCTGCAAGTGCCCGCAAGGGCCTGTAGGGGCCCACAGTGTTTCTGTCAGGTTCCGTAGAGTTCCGTAGGGGCCATAGGTTTCCGTAGCAGCTGGTAGTATTCCGTAGGGGTCTGTAGGGTTCCGTAGGCACCTGCAGTGTTCTGTAAGAGCCCATAGGGTTTTAGTGAGGTTCTGTTGTGTTGCTAAGGGTCTTGTAGAGTGCTGTCGGGTCCTGGAGTATTCTGTAGGGTTCCAGAGGGGCTCGTAGGGTTCCGTTAAAATCTGTACGCTTCCCTAGGGGCCCGTGGAGTCCCGTAGATTTCCGTAGGGACCTGTAGGGTTGTGTAAGTGCCCGCAGGGGTTGGTAGGAGCTTGTAGGGTGCCATAAGTTTCCAGAGGGTTGTGTAGGGTTCCGTAGGGGCCTGTGGTGTTCCCTAGGGGCCTGTAGAGTCTCATACGGTTCCGTAGGGGCCTGTGGTGTTCCCTAGGGGCCTCTAGAGTCTCGTACGGTTTTGTAGGGGCCTGTAAGTGTTCCCTAGGGGCCTCTAGAGTCTCGTACAGTTCCGTAGGGGCCTGTAGGTTTCCATAAGCGCCCGCAGAGGTCTGAAGGGGCCCGTCCTGTTCCGTAAGGATCCACAGGACTCCATAGATCTTGGTAGGTTTCCTAGAGGCCTGTAGAGTACCGCAGGAGCCAGTAGTGTTCTGTAGGGGCCCGTAGGGTTCCTTCCATAGGGGCTGGCAGTGTTCCGTAGGGGCCTCTAGGATTGTGTAAGTGCCCGCAGGAGTCTGTAGGAGTCTGTGGGATTCTGTAAGGTTCCGGAGGGTTCTGCAGGGTTCCGTAGGGGCCCGTAGAGTTCCGTAGTGGCTGGTAAAGTTCCGTAGGGCCCTGTGGGGTTCTGTATGGACCTGTAGGGTTCTGTAGGGGCCTGCAGGGTTCTGTAAGTGCCCGCAGGTGTCTGTAGGGTTCCGTAGGGGCCTGCAGGGTTTCGTAGGCACCTGCAGTGTTCTGTAGGAGCCCATAGGGTTTTAGTGAGGTTCCGTTGTGTTGCTAAGGGTCTTGTAGAGTGCTGTCGGGTCCTGGAGTATTCTGTAGGGTTCCAGAGGGGCTCGTAGGGTTCCGTCGAAATCTGTAGGCTTCCCTAGGGGCCCGTGGAGTCCCGTAGATTTCCGTAGGGACCTGTAGGGTTGTGTAAGTGCCCGCAGGGGTTGGTAGGAGCTTGTAGGGTGCCATAAGTTTCCAGAGGGTTGTGTAGGGTTCCGTAGGGGCCTGTGGTGTTCCCTAGGGGCCTGTAGAGTCTCGTACCGTTCCGTAGGGGCCTGTAGTGTTCCCTAGGGGCCTGTAGAGTCTCGTACAGTTCCGTAGGGTCCTGTAGGTTTCCATAAGCACCCGCAGAGGTCTGAAGGGGCCCGTACTGTTCCGTAAGGATCCATAGGGTTCCGTAGAGCTTCGTAGGTTCCCTAGAGGCCTGTAGAGTACTGCAGGAGCCAGTAGTGTTCTGTAGGGGCCCGTAGGGTTCCTTCCATAGGGGCTGGCAGTGTTCCGTAGGGGCCTCTAGGGTTGTGTAAGTGCCTGCAGGAGTCTGTAGGAATCCGTGGGATTCTGTAAGGTTCCGGAGGGTTCTGCAGGGTTCCGTAGGGGCCCGTAGAGTTCCGTAGTGGCTGGTAAAGTTCCGTAGGGCCCTGTACCGTTCCGTAACTGCCTGCAAGGGTCTTTAGGCTTCCGTAGGGGCTGGTAGGGTTCCATAAAGTTCCGTGGATTCCTGCAGAGTTCTGCAAGTGCCCGCAAGGGCCTGTAGGGGCCCACAGTGTTTCTGTCAGGTTCTGTAGAGTTCCGTAGGGGCCATAGGTTTCCGTAGCGGCTGGTAGTATTCCGTAGGGGTCTGTAGGGTTCCATAGGCACCTGCAGTGTTCTGTAGGAGCCCATAGGGTTTTAGTGAGGTTCTGTTGTGTCGCTAAGGGTCTTGTAGAGTGCTGTCGGGTCCTGGAGTATTCTGTAGGGTTCCAGAGGGGCTCGTAGGGTTCCGTTGAAATCTGTAGGCTTCCCTAGGGGCCCGTAGATTTCCGTAGGGACCTGTAGGGTTGTGTAAGTGCCCGCAGGGGTTGGTAGGAGCTTGTAGGGTGCCATAAGTTTCCAGAGGGTTGTGTAGGGTTCCGTAGGGGCCTGTGGTGTTCCCTAGGGGCCTGTAGAGTCTCATACGGTTCCGTAGGGGCCTGTGGTGTTCCCTAGGGTCCTGTAGAGTCTCGTACAGTTCCGTAGGGTCCTGTAGGTTTCCATAAGCGCCCGCAGAGGTCTGAAGGGGCCCGTCCTGTTCCGTAAGGATCCATAGGGCTCTGTAGAGAGTCATAGGTTCCCTAGAAGCCTGTAGAGTACCGCAGGAGCCAGTAGTGTTCTGTAGGGGCCCGTAGGGTTCCTTCCATAGGGGCTGGCAGTGTTCCGTAGGGGCCTCTAGGATTGTGTAAGTGCCCGCAGGAGTCTGTAGGAGTCTGTGGGATTCTGTAAGGTTCCGGAGGGTTCTGCAGGGTTCCGTAGGGGCCCGTAGAGTTCCGTAGTGGCTGGTAAAGTTCCGTAGGGCCCTGTGGGGTTCTGTATGGACCTGTAGGGTTCTGTAGGGGCCTGCAGGGTTCTGTAAGTGCCCGCAGGTGTCTGTAGGGTTCCGTAGGGGCCTGCAGGGTTTCGTAGGCACCTGCAGTGTTCTGTAGGAGCCCATAGGGTTTTAGTGAGGTTCCGTTGTGTTGCTAAGGGTCTTGTAGAGTGCTGTCGGGTCCTGGAGTATTCTGTAGGGTTCCAGAGGGGCTCGTAGGGTTCCGTCGAAATCTGTAGGCTTCCCTAGGGGCCCGTGGAGTCCCGTAGATTTCCGTAGGGACCTGTAGGGTTGTGTAAGTGCCCGCAGGGGTTGGTAGGAGCTTGTAGGGTGCCATAAGTTTCCAGAGGGTTGTGTAGGGTTCCGTAGGGGCCTGTGGTGTTCCCTAGGGGCCTGTAGAGTCTCGTACCGTTCCGTAGGGGCCTGTAGTGTTCCCTAGGGGCCTGTAGAGTCTCGTACAGTTCCGTAGGGTCCTGTAGGTTTCCATAAGCACCCGCAGAGGTCTGAAGGGGCCCGTACTGTTCCGTAAGGATCCATAGGGTTCCGTAGAGCTTCGTAGGTTCCCTAGAGGCCTGTAGAGTACTGCAGGAGCCAGTAGTGTTCTGTAGGGGCCCGTAGGGTTCCTTCCATAGGGGCTGGCAGTGTTCCGTAGGGGCCTCTAGGGTTGTGTAAGTGCCTGCAGGAGTCTGTAGGAATCCGTGGGATTCTGTAAGGTTCCGGAGGGTTCTGCAGGGTTCCGTAGGGGCCCGTAGAGTTCCGTAGTGGCTGGTAAAGTTCCGTAGGGCCCTGTACCGTTCCGTAACTGCCTGCAAGGGTCTTTAGGCTTCCGTAGGGGCTGGTAGGGTTCCATAAAGTTCCGTGGGTTCCTGCAGAGTTCTGCAAGTGCCCGCAAGGGCCTGTAGGGGCCCACAGTGTTTCTGTCAGGTTCTGTAGAGTTCCGTAGGGGCCATAGGTTTCCGTAGCGGCTGGTAGTATTCCGTAGGGGTCTGTAGGGTTCCATAGGCACCTGCAGTGTTCTGTAGGAGCCCATAGGGTTTTAGTGAGGTTCTGTTGTGTCGCTAAGGGTCTTGTAGAGTGCTGTCGGGTCCTGGAGTATTCTGTAGGGTTCCAGAGGGGCTCGTAGGGTTCCGTTGAAATCTGTAGGCTTCCCTAGGGGCCCGTAGATTTCCGTAGGGACCTGTAGGGTTGTGTAAGTGCCCGCAGGGGTTGGTAGGAGCTTGTAGGGTGCCATAAGTTTCCAGAGGGTTGTGTAGGGTTCCGTAGGGGCCTGTGGTGTTCCCTAGGGGCCTGTAGAGTCTCGTACCGTTCCGTAGGGGCCTGTAGTGTTCCCTAGGGGCCTGTAGAGTCTCGTACAGTTCCGTAGGGTCCTGTAGGTTTCCATAAGCACCCGCAGAGGTCTGAAGGGGCCCGTACTGTTCCGTAAGGATCCATAGGGTTCCGTAGAGCTTCGTAGGTTCCCTAGAGGCCTGTAGAGTACTGCAGGAGCCAGTAGTGTTCTGTAGGGGCCCGTAGGGTTCCTTCCATAGGGGCTGGCAGTGTTCCGTAGGGGCCTCTAGGGTTGTGTAAGTGCCTGCAGGAGTCTGTAGGAATCCGTGGGATTCTGTAAGGTTCCGGAGGGTTCTGCAGGGTTCCGTAGGGGCCCGTAGAGTTCCGTAGTGGCTGGTAAAGTTCCGTAGGGCCCTGTACCGTTCCGTAACTGCCTGCAAGGGTCTTTAGGCTTCCGTAGGGGCTGGTAGGGTTCCATAAAGTTCCGTGGGTTCCTGCAGAGTTCTGCAAGTGCCCGCAAGGGCCTGTAGGGGCCCACAGTGTTTCTGTCAGGTTCTGTAGAGTTCCGTAGGGGCCATAGGTTTCCGTAGCGGCTGGTAGTATTCCGTAGGGGTCTGTAGGGTTCCATAGGCACCTGCAGTGTTCTGTAGGAGCCCATAGGGTTTTAGTGAGGTTCTGTTGTGTCGCTAAGGGTCTTGTAGAGTGCTGTCGGGTCCTGGAGTATTCTGTAGGGTTCCAGAGGGGCTCGTAGGGTTCCGTTGAAATCTGTAGGCTTCCCTAGGGGCCCGTAGATTTCCGTAGGGACCTGTAGGGTTGTGTAAGTGCCCGCAGGGGTTGGTAGGAGCTTGTAGGGTGCCATAAGTTTCCAGAGGGTTGTGTAGGGTTCCGTAGGGGCCTGTGGTGTTCCCTAGGAGCCTGTAGAGTCTCATACGGTTCCGTAGGGGCCTGTGGTGTTCCCTAGGGTCCTGTAGAGTCTCGTACAGTTCCGTAGGGTCCTGTAGGTTTCCATAAGCGCCCGCAGAGGTCTGAAGGGGCCCGTCCTGTTCCGTAAGGATCCATAGGGCTCTGTAGAGAGTCATAGGTTCCCTAGAAGCCTGTAGAGTACCGCAGGAGCCAGTAGTGTTCTGTAGGGGCCCGTAGGGTTCCTTCCATAGGGGCTGGCAGTGTTCCGTAGGGGCCTCTAGGATTGTGTAAGTGCCCGCAGGAGTCTGTAGGAGTCTGTGGGATTCTGTAAGGTTCCGGAGGGTTCTGCAGGGTTCCGTAGGGGCCCGTAGAGTTCCGTAGTGGCTGGTAAAGTTCCGTAGGGCCCTGTGGGGTTCTGTATGGACCTGTAGGGTTCTGTAGGGGCCTGCAGGGTTCTGTAAGTGCCCGCAGGTGTCTGTAGGGTTCCGTAGGGGCCTGGAGGGTTTCGTAGGCACCTGCAGTGTTCTGTAGGAGCCCATAGGGTTTTAGTGAGGTTCTGTTGTGTTGCTAAGGGTCTTGTAGAGTGCTGTCGGGTCCTGGAGTATTCTGTAGGGTTCCAGAGGGGCTCGTAGGGTTCCGTCGAAATCTGTAGGCTTCCCTAGGGGCCCGTGGAGTCCCGTAGATTTCCGTAGGGACCTGTAGGGTTGTGTAAGTGCCCGCAGGGGTTGGTAGGAGCTTGTAGGGTGCCATAAGTTTCCAGAGGGTTGTGTAGGGTTCCGTAGGGGCCTGTGGTGTTCCCTAGGGGCCTGTAGAGTCTCGTACGGTTCCGTAGGGGCCTGTAGTGTTCCCTAGGGGCCTGTAGAGTCTCGTACAGTTCCGTAGGGTCCTGTAGGTTTCCATAAGCACCCGCAGAGGTCTGAAGGGGCCCGTACTGTTCCGTAAGGATCCATAGGGTTCCGTAGAGCTTCGTAGGTTCCCTAGAGGCCTGTAGAGTACTGCAGGAGCCAGTAGTGTTCTGTAGGGGCCCGTAGGGTTCCTTCCATAGGGGCTGGCAGTGTTCCGTAGGGGCCTCCAGGGTTGTGTAAGTGCCTGCAGGAGTCTGTAGGAATCCGTGGGATTCTGTAAGGTTCCGGAGGGTTCTGCAGGGTTCCGTAGGGGCCCGTAGAGTTCCGTAGTGGCTGGTAAAGTTCCGTAGGGCCCTGTACCGTTCCGTAACTGCCTGCAAGGATCTTTAGGCTTCCGTAGGGGCTGGTAGGGTTCCATAAAGTTCCGTGGGTTCCTGCAGAGTTCTGCAAGTGCCCGCAAGGGCCTGTAGGGGCCCACAGTGTTTCTGTCAGGTTCCGTAGAGTTCCGTAGGGGCCATAGGTTTCCGTAGCGGCTGGTAGTATTCCGTAGGGGTCTGTAGGGTTCCATAGGCACCTGCAGTGTTCTGTAGGAGCCCATAGGGTTTTAGTGAGGTTCTGTTGTGTCGCTAAGGGTCTTGTAGAGTGCTGTCGGGTCCTGGAGTATTCTGTAGGGTTCCAGAGGGGCTCGTAGGGTTCCGTTGAAATCTGTAGGCTTCCCTAGGGGCCCGTAGATTTCCGTAGGGACCTGTAGGGTTGTGTAAGTGCCCGCAGGGGTTGGTAGGAGCTTGTAGGGTGCCATAAGTTTCCAGAGGGTTGTGTAGGGTTCCGTAGGGGCCTGTGGTGTTCCCTAGGGGCCTGTAGAGTCTCATACGGTTCCGTAGGGGCCTGTGGTGTTCCCTAGGGGCCTCTAGAGTCTCGTACTGTTTTGTAGGGGCCTGTAAGTGTTCCCTAGGGGCCTCTAGAGTCTCGTACAGTTCCGTAGGGTCCTGTAGGTTTCCATAAGCGCCCGCAGAGGTCTGAAGGGGCCCGTACTGTTCCGTAAGGATCCACAGGGCTCCATAGAGCTTCGTAGGTTTCCTAGAGGCCTGTAGAGTACCGCAGGAGCCAGTAGTGTTCTGTAGGGGCCCGTAGTGTTCCTTCCATAGGGGCTGGCAGTGTTCCGTAGGGGCCTCTAGGATTGTGTAAGTGCCCGCAGGAGTCTGTAGGAGTCTGTGGGATTCTGTAAGGTTCCGGAGGGTTCTGCAGGGTTCCGTAGGGGCCCGTAGAGTTCCGTAGTGGCTGGTAAAGTTCCGTAGGGCCCTGTGGGGTTCTGTATGGACCTGTAGGGTTCTGTAGGGGCCTGCAGGTTTCTGTAAGTGCCCGCAGGTGTCTGTAGGGTTCCGTAGGGGCCTGCAGGGTTTCGTAGGCACCTGCAGTGTTCTGTAGGAGCCCATAGGGTTTTAGTGAGGTTCCGTTGTGTTGCTAAGGGTCTTGTAGAGTGCTGTCGGGTCCTGGAGTATTCTGTAGGGTTCCAGAGGGGCTCGTAGGGTTCCGTTGAAATCTGTAGGCTTCCCTAGGGGCCCGTGGAGTCCCGTAGATTTCCGTAGGGACCTGTAGGGTTGTGTAAGTGCCCGCAGGGGTTGGTAGGAGCTTGTAGGGTGCCATAAGTTTCCAGAGGGTTGTGTAGGGTTCCGTAGGGGCCTGTGGTGTTCCCTAGGGGCCTGTAGAGTCTCGTACCGTTCCGTAGGGGCCTGTAGGTTTCCATAAGCGCCCGGAGAGGTCTGAAGGGGCCCGTACTGTTCCGTAAGGATCCATAGGGTTCCGTAGAGCTTCGTAGGTTCCCTAGAGGCCTGTAGAGTACCGCAGGAGCCAGTAGTGTTCTGTAGGGGCCCGTAGGGTTCCTTCCATAGGGGCTGGCAGTGTTCCGTAGGGGCCTCTAGGGTTGAGTAAGTGCCCGCAAGAGTCTGTAGGAATCCGTGGGATTCTGTAAGGTTCTGGAGGGTTCTGCAGGGTTCCGTAGGGGCCCGTAGAGTTCCGTAGTGGCTGGTAACGTTCCCTAGGGCCCTGTACCGTTCTGTAACTGCCTGCAAGGATCTTTAGGCTTCCGTAGGGGCTGGTAGGGTTCCATAAAGTTCCGTGGGTTCCTGCAGAGTTCTGCAAGTGCCCGCAAGGGCCTGTAGGGGCCCACAGTGTTTCTGTCAGGTTCCGTAGAGTTCCGTAGGGGCCATAGGTTTCCGTAGCGGCTGGTAGTATTCCGTACGGGTCTGTAGGGTTCCGTAGGCACCTGCAGTGTTCTGTAAGAGCCCATAGGGTTTTAGTGAGGTTCTGTTGTGTTGCTAAGGGTCTTGTAGAGTGCTGTCGGGTCCTGGAGTATTCTGTAGGGTTCCAGAGGGGCTCGTAGGGTTCCGTTGAAATCTGTAGGCTTCCCTAGGGGCCCGTGGAGTCCCGTAGATTTCCGTAGGGACCTGTAGGGTTGTGTAAGTGCCCGCAGGGGTTGGTAGGAGCTTGTAGGGTGCCATAAGTTTCCAGAGGGTTGTGTAGGGTTCCGTAGGGGCCTGTGGTGTTCCCTAGGGGCCTGTAGAGTCTCGTACGGTTCCGTAGGGGCCTGTAAGTGTTCCCTAGGGGCCTGTAGAGTCTCGTACAGTTCCGTAGGGTCCTGTAGGTTTCCATAAGCGCACGCAGAGGTCTGAAGGGGCCCGTACTGTTCCGTAAGGATCCATAGGGTTCCGTAGAGCTTCGTAGGTTCCCTAGAGGCCTGTAGAGTACCGCAGGAGCCAGTAGTGTTCTGTAGGGGCCCGTAAGGTTCCTTCCGTAGGGGCTGGCAGTGTTCCGTAGGGGCCTGTAGGGTTGTGTA
Source organism: Numenius arquata (assembly GCF_964106895.1). Taxonomy (NCBI): domain Eukaryota; kingdom Metazoa; phylum Chordata; class Aves; order Charadriiformes; family Scolopacidae; genus Numenius; species Numenius arquata. The sequence continues at coordinate 98,692 of NW_027414866.1, forward strand.
AGTGCCCGCAGCAGTCTGTAGGAGTCTGTGGGATTCTGTAAGGTTCTGGAGGGTTCTGCAGGGTTCTGTAGGGGCCCGTAGAGTTCCGTAGTGGCTGGTAAAGTTCCGTAGGGCCCTGTGGGGTTCTGTATGGACCTGTAGGGTTCCTTAGGGGCCTGCAGGGTTCTGTAACTGCCCGCAGGTGTCTGTAGGGTTCCGTACGGGTCTGTAGGGTTCCGTAGGCACCTGCAGTGTTCTGTAGGAGCCCCTAGGGTTTTAGTGAGGTTCTGTTGTGTTGCTAAGGGTCTTGTAGAGTGCTGTCGGGTCCTGGAGTATTCTGTAGGGTTCCAGAGGGGCTCGTAGGGTTCCGTTGAAATCTGTAGGCTTCCCTAGGGGCCCGTGGAGTCCCGTAGATTTCCGTAGGGACCTGTAGGGTTGTGTAAGTGCCCGCAGGGGTTGGTAGGAGCTTGTAGGGTGCCATAAGTTTCCAGAGGGTTATGTAGCGTTCCGTAGGGGCCTGTGGTGTTCCCTAGGGGCCTCTAGAGTCTCGTACAGTTCCGTAGGGTCCTGTAGGTTTCCATAAGCGCCCGCAGAGGTCTGAAGGGGCCCGTCCTGTTCCGTAAGGATCCACAGGGCTCTGTAGAGAGTCATAGGTTCCCTAGAAGCCTGTAGAGTACTGCAGGAGCCAGTAGTGTTCTGTAGGGGCCCGTAGGGTTCCTTCCATAGGGGCTGGCAGTGTTCCATAGGGTCCTCTAGGGTTGAGTAAGTGCCCGCAGGAGTCTGTAGGAATCCGTGGGATTCTGTAAGGTTCTGGAGGGTTCTGCAGGGTTCCGTAGGGGCCCGTAGAGTTCCGTAGTGGCTGGTAAAGTTCCGTAGGGCCCTGTACCGTTCCGTAACTGCCTGCAAGGGTCTTTAGGCTTCCGTAGGGGCTGGTAGGGTTCCATAAAGTTCCGTGGGTTCCTGCAGAGTTCTGCAAGTGCCCGCAAGGGCCTGTAGGGGCCCACAGTGTTTCTGTCAGGTTCCGTAGAGTTCCGTAGGGGCCATAGGTTTCCGTAGCGGCTGGTAGTATTCCGTAGGGGTCTGTAGGGTTCCGTAGGCACCTGCAGTGTTCTGTAAGAGCCCATAGGGTTTTAGTGAGGTTCTGTTGTGTTGCTAAGGGTCTTGTAGAGTGCTGTCGGGTCCTGGAGTATTCTGTAGGGTTCCAGAGGGGCTCGTAGGGTTCCGTTGAAATCTGTAGGCTTCCCTAGGGGCCCATAGAGTCCCGTAGATTTCCGTAGGGACCTGTAGGGTTGTGTAAGTGCCCGCAGGGGTTGGTAGGAGCTTGTAGGGTGCCATAAGTTTCCAGAGGGTTGTGTAGGGTTCCGTAGGGGCCTGTGGTGTTCCCTAGGGGCCTGTAGAGTCTCATACGGTTCCGTAGGGGCCTGTGGTGTTCCCTAGGGGCCTGTAGAGTCTCGTACGGTTTTGTAGGGGCCTGTAAGTGTTCCCTAGGGGCCTCTAGAGTCTCGTACAGTTCCGTAGGGGCCTGTAGGTTTCCATAAGCGCCCGCAGAGGTCTGAAGGGGCCCGTCCTGTTCCGTAAGGATCCACAGGGCTCCATAGAGCTTCGTAGGTTTCCTAGAGGCCTGTAGAGTACCGCAGGAGCCAGTAGTGTTCTGTAGGGGCCCGTAGGGTTCCTTCCATAGGGGCTGGCAGTGTTCCGTAGGGGCCTCTAGGATTGTGTAAGTGCCCGCAGGAGTCTGTAGGAGTCTGTGGGATTCTGTAAGGTTCCGGAGGGTTCTGCAGGGTTCCGTAGGGGCCCGTAGAGTTCCGTAGTGGCTGGTAAAGTTCCGTAGGGCCCTGTGGGGTTCTGTATGGACCTGTAGGGTTCCGTAGGGCCTGCAGGGTTCTGTAAGTGCCCGCAGGTGTCTGTAGGGTTCCGTAGGGGCCTGGAGGGTTTCGTAGGCACCTGCAGTGTTCTGTAAGAGCCCATAGGGTTTTAGTGAGGTTCCGTTGTGTTGCTAAGGGTCTTGTAGAGTGCTGTCGGGTCCTGGAGTATTCTGTAGGGTTCCAGAGGGGCTCGTAGGGTTCCGTCAAAATCTGTAGGCTTCCCTAGGGGCCCATAGAGTCCCGTAGATTTCCGTAGGGACCTGTAGGGTTGTGTAAGTGCCCGCAGGGGTTGGTAGGAGCTTGTAGGGTGCCATAAGTTTCCAGAGGGTTGTGTAGGGTTCCGTAGGGGCCTGTGGTGTTCCCTAGGGGCCTGTAGAGTCTCGTACAGTTCTGTAGGGTCCTGTAGGTTTCCATAAGCGCCCGCAGAGGTCTGAAGGGGCCCGTCCTGTTCCGTAAGGATCCACAGGGCTCTGTAGAGAGTCATAGGTTCCCTAGAAGCCTGTAGAGTACCGCAGGAGCCAGTAGTGTTCTGTAGGGGCCCGTAGGGTTCCTTCCATAGGGGCTGGCAGTGTTCCGTAGGGTCCTCTAGGGTTGAGTAAGTGCCCGCAGGAGTCTGTAGGAATCCGTGGGATTCTGTAAGGTTCTGGAGGGTTCTGCAGGGTTCCGTAGGGGCCCGTAGAGTTCCGTAGTGGCTGGTAAAGTTCCGTAGGGCCCTGTACCGTTCCGTAACTGCCTGCAAGGATCTTTAGGCTTCCGTAGGGGCTGGTAGGGTTCCATAAAGTTCCGTGGGTTCCTGCAGAGTTCTGCAAGTGCCCGCAAGGGCCTGTAGGGGCCCACAGTGTTTCTGTCAGGTTCCGTAGAGTTCCGTAGGGGCCATAGGTTTCCGTAGCGGCTGGTAGTATTCCGTAGGGGTCTGTAGGGTTCCGTAGGCACCTGCAGTGTTCTGTAAGAGCCCATAGGGTTTTAGTGAGGTTCTGTTGTGTTGCTAAGGGTCTTGTAGAGTGCTGTCGGGTCCTGGAGTATTCTGTAGGGTTCCAGAGGGGCTCGTAGGGTTCCGTTGAAATCTGTAGGCTTCCCTAGGGGCCCGTGGAGTCCCGTAGATTTCCGTAGGGACCTGTAGGGTTGTGTAAGTGCCCGCAGGGGTTGGTAGGAGCTTGTAGGGTGCCATAAGTTTCCAGAGGGTTGTGTAGGGTTCCGTAGGGGCCTGTGGTGTTCCCTAGGGGCCTGTAGAGCCTCGTACGGTTCCGTAGGGGCCTGTGGTGTTCCCTAGGGGCCTGTAGAGTCTCGTACGGTTTTGTAGGGGCCTGTAAGTGTTCCCTAGGGGCCTCTAGAGTCTCGTAAAGTTCCGTAGGGTCCTGTAGTGTTCCCTAGGGGCCTGTAGAGTCTCGTACGGTTTTGTAGGGGACTGTAAGTGTTCCCTAGGGGCCTCTAGAGTCTCGTACAGTTCCGTAGGGTCCTGTAGGTTTCCATAAGCGCCCGCAGAGGTCTGAAGGGGTCCGTACTGTTCCGTAAGGATCCATAGGGTTCCGTAGAGCTTCGTAGGTTCCCTAGAGGCCTGTAGAGTACCGCAGGAGCCAGTAGTGTTCTGTAGGGGCCCGTAAGGTTCCTTCCGTAGGGGCTGGCAGTGTTCCGTAGGGGCCTGTAGGGTTGTGTAAGTGCCCGCAGCAGTCTGTAGGAGTCTGTGGGATTCTGTAAGGTTCTGGAGGGTTCTGCAGGGTTCTGTAGGGGCCCGTAGAGTTCCGTAGTGGCTGGTAAAGTTCCGTAGGGCCCTGTGGGGTTCTGTATGGACCTGTAGGGTTCCTTAGGGGCCTGCAGGGTTCTGTAAGTGCCCGCAGGTGTCTGTAGGGTTCCGTAGGGGTCTGTAGGGTTCCGTAGGCACCTGCAGTCTTCTGTAGGAGCCCATAGGGTTTTAGTGAGGTTCCGTTGTGTTGCTAAGGGTCTTGTAGAGTTCTGTCGGGTCCTGGAGTATTCTGTAGGGTTCCAGAGGGGCTCGTAGGGTTCCGTTGAAATCTGTAGGCTTCCCTAGGGGCCCGTGGAGTCCCGTAGATTTCCGTAGGGACCTGCAGGGTTGTGTAAGTGCCCGCAGGGGTTGGTAGGAGCTTGTAGGGTGCCATAAGTTTCCAGAGGGTTTGTGTAGGGTTCCGTAGGGGCCTGTGGTGTTCCCTAGGGGCCTCTAGAGTCTCGTACGGTTCCGTAGGGGCCTGTGGTGTTCCCTAGCGTCCTGTAGAGTCTCGTACAGTTCCGTAGGGTCCTGTAGGTTTCCATAAGCGCCCGCAGAGGTCTGAAGGGGCCCGTCCTTTTCCGTAAGGATCCACAGGGCTCCATAGAGCTTCGTAGGTTTCCTAGAGGCCTGTAGAGTACCGCAGGAGCCAGTAGTGTTCTGTAGGGGCCCGTAGGGTTCCTTCCATAGGGGCTGGCAGTGTTCCGTAGGGGCCTCTAGGATTGTGTAAGTGCCCGCAGGAGTCTGTAGGAGTCTGTGGGATTCTGTAAGGTTCCGGAGGGTTCTGCAGGGTTCCGTAGGGGCCCGTAGAGTTCCGTAGTGGCTGGTAAAGTTCCGTAGGGCCCTGTGGGGTTCTGTATGGACCTGTAGGGTTCCTTAGGGGCCTGCAGGGTTCTGTAAGTGCCCGCAGGTGTCTGTAGGGTTCCGTAGGGGCCTGCAGGGTTTCGTAGGCACCTGCAGTGTTCTGTAGGAGCCCATAGGGTTTTAGTGAGGTTCTGTTGTGTTGCTAAGGGTCTTGTAGAGTGCTGTCGGGTCCTGGAGTATTCTGTAGGGTTCCAGAGGGGCTCGTAGGGTTCCGTTGAAATCTGTAGGCTTCCCTAGGGGCCCGTGGAGTCCCGTAGGGACCTGTAGGGTTGTGTAAGTGCCCGCAGGGGTTGGTAGGAGCTTGTAGGGTGCCATAAGTTTCCAGAGGGTTGTGTAGGGTTCCGTAGGGGCCTGTGGTGTTCCCTAGGGGCCTCTAGAGTCTCGTACAGTTCCGTAGGGTCCTGTAGGTTTCCATAAGCGCCCGCAGAGGTCTGAAGGGGCCCGTCCTGTTCCGTAAGGATCCACAGGGCTCCATAGAGCTTCGTAGGTTTCCTAGAGGCCTGTAGAGTACCGCAGGAGCCAGTAGTGTTCTGTAGGGGCCCGTAGGGTTCCTTCCATAGGGGCTGGCAGTGTTCCGTAGGGGCCTCTAGGGTTGTGTAAGTGCCCGCAGGAGTCTGTAGGAGTCTGTGGGATTCTGTAAGGTTCCGGAGGGTTCTGCAGGGTTCCGTAGGGGCCCGTAGAGTTCCGTAGTGGCTGGTAAAGTTCCGTAGGGCCCTGTGGGTTTTTGTATGGACCTGTAGGGTTCCGTAGGGGCCTGCAGGGTTCTGTAAGTGCCCGCAGGTGTCTGTAGGGTTCCGTAGGGGCCTGCAGTGTTTCGTAGGCACCTGCAGTGTTCTGTAGGAGCCCATAGGGTTTTAGTGAGGTTCCGTTGTGTTGCTAAGGGTCTTGTAGAGTGCTGTCGGGTCCTGGAGTATTCTGTAGGGTTCCAGAGGGGCTCGTAGGGTTCCGTCAAAATCTGTAGGCTTCCCTAGGGGCCCATAGAGTCCCGTAGATTTCCGTAGGGACCTGTAGGGTTGTGTAAGTGCCCGCAGGGGTTGGTAGGAGCTTGTAGGGTGCCATATGTTTCCGGAGGGTTGTGTAGGGTTCCGTAGGGGCCTGTGGTGTTCCCTAGGGGCCTGTAGAGTCTCGTACGGTTCCGTAGGGGCCTGTAGTGTTCCCTAGGGGCCTGTAGAGTCTCGTACAGTTCCGTAGGGTCCTGTAGGTTTCCATAAGCGCCCGCAGAGGTCTGAAGGGGCCCGTACTGTTCTGTAAGGATCCATAGGGTTCTGTAGAGCTTCATAGGTTCCCTAGAGGCCTGTAGAGTACTGCAGGAGCCAGTAGTGTTCTGTAGGGGCCCGTAGGGTTCCTTCCATAGGGGCTGGCAGTGTTCCGTAGGGTCCTCTAGGGTTGTGTAAGTGCCTGCAGGAGTCTGTAGGAATCCGTGGGATTCTGTAAGGTTCCGGAGGGTTCTGCAGGGTTCCGTAGGGGCCCGTAGAGTTCCGTAGTGGCTGGTAAAGTTCCGTAGGGCCCTGTACCGTTCCGTAACTGCCTGCAGGGATCTTTAGGCTTCCGTAGGGGCTGGTAGGGTTCCATAAAGTTCCGTGGGTTCCTGCAGAGTTCTGCAAGTGCCCGCAAGGGCCTGTAGGGGTGCACAGTGTTTCTGTCAGGTTCCGTAGAGTTCCGTAGGGGCCATAGGTTTCCGTAGCGGCTGGTAGTATTCCGTAGGGGTCTGTAGGGTTCCATAGGCACCTGCAGTGTTCTGTAGGAGCCCATAGGGTTTTAGTGAGGTTCTGTTGTGTCGCTAAGGGTCTTGTAGAGTGCTGTCGGGTCCTGGAGTATTCTGTAGGGTTCCAGAGGGGCTCGTAGGGTTCCGTTGAAATCTGTAGGTTTCCCAAGGACCCATAGAGTCCCGTAGGGACCTGTAGGGTTGTGTAAGTGCCCGCAGGGGTTGGTAGGAGCTTGTAGGGTGCCATAAGTTTCCAGAGGGTTGTGTAGGGTTCCATAGGGGCCTGTGGTGTTCCCTAGGGGCCTCTAGAGTCTCGTACGGTTCCGTAGGGGCCTGTGGTGTTCCCTAGGGGCCTGTAGAGTCTCGTACAGTTTTGTAGGGGACTGTAAGTGTTCCCTAGGGGCCTCTAGAGTCTCGTACAGTTCCGTAGGGTCCTGTAGGTTTCCATAAGCGCCCGCAGAGGTCTGAAGGGGCCCGTACTGTTCCGTAAGGATCCATAGGGTTCCGTAGAGCTTCGTAGGTTCCCTAGAGGCCTGTAGAGTACTGCAGGAGCCAGTAGTGTTCTGTAGGGGCCCGTAGGGTTCCTTCCATAGGGGCTGGCAGTGTTCCGTAGGGGCCTCTAGGGTTGTGTAAGTGCCTGCAGGAGTCTGTAGGAATCCGTGGGATTCTGTAAGGTTCCGGAGGGTTCTGCAGGGTTCCGTAGGGGCCCGTAGAGTTCCGTAGTGGCTGGTAAAGTTCCGTAGGGCCCTGTACCGTTCCGTAACTGCCTGCAAGGATCTTTAGGCTTCCGTAGGGGCTGGTAGGGTTCCATAAAGTTCCGTGGGTTCCTGCAGAGTTCTGCAAGTGCCCGCAAGGGCCTGTAGGGGCCCACAGTGTTTCTGTCAGGTTCCGTAGAGTTCCGTAGGGGCCATAGGTTTCCGTAGCGGCTGGTAGTATTCCGTAGGGGTCTGTAGGGTTCCATAGGCACCTGCAGTGTTCTGTAGGAGCCCATAGGGTTTTAGTGAGGTTCTGTTGTGTCGCTAAGGGTCTTGTAGAGTGCTGTCGGGTCCTGGAGTATTCTGTAGGGTTCCAGAGGGGCTCGTAGGGTTCCGTTGAAATCTGTAGGCTTCCCTAGGGGCCCGTGGAGTCCCGTAGGGACCTGTAGGGTTGTGTAAGTGCCCGCAGGGGTTGGTAGGAGCTTGTAGGGTGCCATAAGTTTCCAGAGGGTTGTGTAGGGTTCCGTAGGGGCCTGTGGTGTTCCCTAGGGGCCTGTAGAGTCTCGTACAGTTCCGTAGGGTCCTGTAGGTTTCCATAAGCGCCCGCAGAGGTCTGAAGGGGCCCGTCCTGTTCTGTAAGGATCCACAGGGCTCCATAGAGCTTCGTAGGTTTCCTAGAGGCCTGTAGAGTACCGCAGGAGCCAGTAGTGTTCTGTAGGGGCTTGTAGGGTTCCTTCCATAGGGGCTGGCAGTGTTCCGTAGGGGCCTCTAGGATTGTGTAAGTGCCCGCAGGAGTCTGTAGGAGTCTGTGGGATTCTGTAAGGTTCCGGAGGGTTCTGCAGGGTTCCGTAGGGGCCCGTAGAGTTCCGTAGTGGCTGGTAAAGTTCCGTAGGGCCCTGTGGGGTTCTGTATGGACCTGTAGGGTTCCTTAGGGGCCTGCAGGGTTCTGTAAGTGCCCGCAGGTGTCTGTAGGGTTCCGTAGGGGCCTGCAGGGTTTCGTAGGCACCTGCAGTGTTCTGTAGGAGCCCATAGGGTTTTAGTGAGGTTCCGTTGTGTTGCTAAGGGTCTTGTAGAGTGCTGTCGGGTCCTGGAGTATTCTGTAGGGTTCCAGAGGGGCTCGTAGGGTTCCGTTGAAATCTGTAGGCTTCCTTAGGGGCCCGTGGAGTCCCGTAGATTTCCGTAGGGACCTGTAGGGTTGTGTAAGTGCCCGCAGGGGTTGGTAGGAGCTTGTAGGGTGCCATAAGTTTCCAGAGGGTTGTGTAGGGTTCCGTAGGGGCCTGTGGTGTTCCCTAGGGGCCTGTAGAGTCTCGTACGGTTCCGTAGGGGCCTGTAGTGTTCCCTAGGGGCCTGTAGAGTCTCGTACAGTTCCGTAGGGTCCTGTAGGTTTCCATAAGCGCCCGCAGAGGTCTGAAGGGGCCCGTCCTGTTCCGTAAGGATCCATAGGGCTCCGTAGAGCTTCGTAGGTTCCCTAGAGGCCTGTAGAGTACCGCAGGAGCCAGTAGTGTTCTGTAGGGGCCCGTAAGGTTCCTTCCGTAGGGGCTGGTAGTGTTCCGTAGGGGCCTCTAGGGTTGTGTAAGTGCCTGCAGGAGTCTGTAGGAATCCGTGGGATTCTGTAAGGTTCCGGAGGGTTCTGCAGGGTTCCGTAGGGGCCCGTAGAGTTCCGTAGTGGCTGGTAAAGTTCCGTAGGGCCCTGTACCGTTCCGTAACTGCCTGCAAGGATCTTTAGCCTTCCGTAGGGGCTGGTAGGGTTCCATAAAGTTCCGTGGGTTCCTGCAGAGTTCTGCAAGTGCCCGCAAGGGCCTGTAGGGGCCCACAGTGTTTCTGTCAGGTTCCGTAGAGTTCCGTAGGGGCCATAGGTTTCCGTAGCGGCTGGTAGTATTCCGTAGGGGTCTGTAGGGTTCCATAGGCACCTGCAGTGTTCTGTAGGAGCCCATAGGGTTTTAGTGAGGTTCTGTTGTGTCGCTAAGGGTCTTGTAGAGTGCTGTCGGGTCCTGGAGTATTCTGTAGGGTTCCAGAGGGGCTCGTAGGGTTCCGTTAAAATCTGTAGGCTTCCCTAGGGGCCCGTGGAGTCCCGTAGGGACCTGTAGGGTTGTGTAAGTGCCCGCAGGGGTTGGTAGGAGCTTGTAGGGTGCCATAAGTTTCCAGAGGGTTGTGTAGGGTTCCGTAGGGGCCTGTGGTGTTCCCTAGGGGCCTGTAGAGTCTCGTACAGTTCCGTAGGGTCCTGTAGGTTTCCATAAGCGCCCGCAGAGGTCTGAAGGGGCCTGTCCTGTTCCGTAAGGATCCACAGGGCTCCATAGAGCTTCGTAGGTTTCCTAGAGGCCTGTAGAGTACCGCAGGAGCCAGTAGTGTTCTGTAGGGGCCCGTAGGGTTCCTTCCATAGGGGCTGGCAGTGTTCCGTAGGGGCCTCTAGGATTGTGTAAGTGCCCGCAGGAGTCTGTAGGAGTCTGTGGGATTCTGTAAGGTTCCGGAGGGTTCTGCAGGGTTCCGTAGGGGCCCGTAGAGTTCCGTAGTGGCTGGTAAAGTTCCGTAGGGCCCTGTGGGGTTCTGTATGGACCTGTAGGGTTCCGTAGGGACTTGCAGGGTTCCGTAAGTGCCCGCAGGTGTCTGTAGGGTTCCGTAGGGGCCTGCAGGGTTTCGTAGGCACCTGCAGTGTTCTGTAGGAGCCCATAGGGTTTTAGTGAGGTTCCGTTGTGTTGCTAAGGGTCTTGTAGAGTGCTGTCGGGTCCTGGAGTATTCTGTAGGGTTCCAGAGGGGCTCGTAGGGTTCCGTTGAAATCTGTAGGCTTCCTTAGGGGCCCGTGGAGTCCCGTAGATTTCCATAGGGACCTGTAGGGTTGTGTAAGTGCCCGCAGGGGTTGGTAGGAGCTTGTAGGGTGCCATAAGTTTCCAGAGGGTTGTGTAGGGTTCTGTAGGGGCCTGTGGTGTTCCCTAGGGGCCTGTAGAGTCTCGTACGGTTCCGTAGGGGCCTGTAGTGTTCCCTAGGGGCCTCTAGAGTCTCGTACAGTTCCGTAGGGTCCTGTAGGTTTCCATAAGCGCCCGCAGAGGTCTGAAGGGGCCCGTCCTGTTCCGTAAGGATCCATAGGGTTCTGTAGAGCTTCGTAGGTTCCCTAGAGGCCTGTAGAGTACCGCAGGAGCCAGTAGTGTTCTGTAGGGGCCCGTAGGGTTCCTTCCGTAGGGGCTGGTAGTGTTCCGTAGGGGCCTCTAGGGTTGTGTAAGTGCCTGCAGGAGTCTGTAGGAATCCGTGGGATTCTGTAAGGTTCCGGAGGGTTCTGCAGGGTTCCGTAGGGGCCCGTAGAGTTCCGTAGTGGCTTGTAAAGTTTCGTAGGGCCCTGTACCGTGCCGTAACTGCCTGCAGGGATCTTTAGGCTTCCGTAGGGGCTGGTAGGGTTCCATAAAGTTCCGTGGGTTCCTGCAGAGTTCTGCAAGTGCCCGCAAGGGCCTGTAGGGGTGCACAGTGTTTCTGTCAGGTTCCGTAGAGTTCCGTAGGGGCCATAGGTTTCCGTAGCGGCTGGTAGTATTCCGTAGGGGTCTGTAGGGTTCCATAGGCACCTGCAGTGTTCTGTAGGAGCCCATAGGGTTTTAGTGAGGTTCTGTTGTGTCGCTAAGGGTCTTGTAGAGTGCTGTCGGGTCCTGGAGTATTCTGTAGGGTTCCAGAGGGGCTCGTAGGGTTCCGTTAAAATCTGTAGGCTTCCCTAGGGGCCCATAGAGTCCCGTAGGGACCTGTAGGGTTGTGTAAGTGCCCGCAGGGGTTGGTAGGAGCTTGTAGGGTGCCATAAGTTTCCAGAGGGTTGTGTAGGGTTCCGTAGGGGCCTGTGGTGTTCCCTAGGGGCCTGTAGAGTCTCGTACAGTTCCGTAGGGTCCTGTAGGTTTCCATAAGCGCCCGCAGAGGTCTGAAGGGGCCTGTCCTGTTCCGTAAGGATCCACAGGGCTCCATAGAGCTTCGTAGGTTTGCTAGAGGCCTGTAGAGTACCGCAGGAGCCAGTAGTGTTCTGTAGGGGCCCGTAGGGTTCCTTCCATAGGGGCTGGCAGTGTTCCGTAGGGGCCTCTAGGATTGTGTAAGTGCCCGCAGGAGTCTGTAGGAGTCTGTGGGATTCTGTAAGGTTCCGGAGGGTTCTGCAGGGTTCCGTAGGGGCCCGTAGAGTTCCGTAGTGGCTGGTAAAGTTCCGTAGGGCCCTGTGGGGTTCTCTATGGACCTGTAGGGTTCCGTAGGGACTTGCAGGGTTCTGTAAGTGCCCGCAGGTGTCTGTAGGGTTCCGTAGGGGCCTGCAGGGTTTCGTAGGCACCTGCAGTGTTCTGTAGGAGCCCATAGGGTTTTACTGAGGTTCCGTTGTGTTGCTAAGGGTCTTGTAGAGTGCTGTCGGGTCCTGGAGTATTCTGTAGGGTTCCAGAGGGGCTCGTAGGGTTCCGTTGAAATCTGTAGGCTTCCTTAGGGGCCCGTGGAGTCCCGTAGATTTCCATAGGGACCTGTAGGGTTGTGTAAGTGCCCGCAGGGGTTGGTAGGAGCTTGTAGGGTGCCATAAGTTTCCAGAGGGTTGTGTAGGGTTCTGTAGGGGCCTGTGGTGTTCCCTAGGGGCCTGTAGAGTCTCGTACGGTTCCGTAGGGGCCTGTAGTGTTCCCTAGGGGCCTCTAGAGTCTCGTACAGTTCCGTAGGGTCCTGTAGGTTTCCATAAGCGCCCGCAGAGGTCTGAAGGGGCCCGTCCTGTTCCGTAAGGATCCATAGGGTTCCGTAGAGCTTCGTAGGTTCCCTAGAGGCCTGTAGAGTACCGCAGGAGCCAGTAGTGTTCTGTAGGGGCCTGTAGGGTTCCTTCCGTAGGGGCTGGTAGTGTTCCGTAGGGGCCTCTAGGGTTGTGTAAGTGCCTGCAGGAGTCTGTAGGAATCCGTGGGATTCTGTAAGGTTCCGGAGGGTTCTGCAGGGTTCCGTAGGGGCCCGTAGAGTTCCGTAGTGGCTGGTAAAGTTTCGTAGGGCCCTGTACCGTGCCGTAACTGCCTGCAGGGATCTTTAGGCTTCCGTAGGGGCTGGTAGGGTTCCATAAAGTTCCGTGGGTTCCTGCAGAGTTCTGCAAGTGCCCGCAAGGGCCTGTAGGGGTGCACAGTGTTTCTGTCAGGTTCCGTAGAGTTCCGTAGGGGCCATAGGTTTCCGTAGCGGCTGGTAGTATTCCGTAGGGGTCTGTAGGGTTCCATAGGCACCTGCAGTGTTCTGTAGGAGCCCATAGGGTTTTAGTGAGGTTCTGTTGTGTCGCTAAGGGTCTTGTAGAGTGCTGTCGGGTCCTGGAGTATTCTGTAGGGTTCCAGAGGGGCTCGTAGGGTTCCGTTGAAATCTGTAGGCTTCCCAAGGACCCATAGAGTCCCGTAGGGACCTGTAGGGTTGTGTAAGTGCCCGCAGGGGTTGGTAGGAGCTTGTAGGGTGCCATAAGTTTCCAGAGGGTTGTGTAGGGTTCCATAGGGGCCTGTGGTGTTCCCTAGGGGCCTCTAGAGTCTCGTACGGTTCCGTAGGGGCCTGTGGTGTTCCCTAGGGTCCTGTAGAGTCTCGTACAGTTCCGTAGGGTCCTGTAGGTTTCCATAAGCGCCCGCAGAGGTCTGAAGGGGCCCGTCCTGTTCCGTAAGGATCCACAGGGCTCTGTAGAGAGTCATAGGTTCCCTAGAAGCCTGTAGAGTACCGCAGGAGCCAGTAGTGTTCTGTAGGGGCCCGTAGGGTTCCTTCCATAGGGGCTGGCAGTGTTCCCTAGGGTCCTCTAGGGTTGAGTAAGTGCCCGCAGGAGTCTGTAGGAATCCGTGGGATTCTGTAAGGTTCCGGAGGGTTCTGCAGGGTTCCGTAGGGGCCCGTAGAGTTCCGTAGTGGCTGGTAAAGTTCCGTAGGGCCCTGTACCGTTCCGTAACTGCCTGCAAGGATCTTTAGGCTTCCGTAGGGGCTGGTAGGGTTCCATAAAGTTCCGTGGGTTCCTGCAGAGTTCTGCAAGTGCCCGCAAGGGCCTGTAGGGGCCCACAGTGTTTCTGTCAGGTTCCGTAGAGTTCCGTAGGGGCCATAGGTTTCCGTAGCGGCTGGTAGTATTCCGTAGGGGTCTGTAGGGTTCCGTAGGCACCTGCAGTGTTCTGTAAGAGCCCATAGGGTTTTAGTGAGGTTCTGTTGTGTTGCTAAGGGTCTTGTAGAGTGCTGTCGGGTCCTGGAGTATTCTGTAGGGTTCCAGAGGGGCTCGTAGGGTTCCGTTGAAATCTGTAGGCTTCCCTAGGGGCCCGTGGAGTCCCGTAGATTTCCGTAGGGACCTGTAGGGTTGTGTAAGTGCCCGCAGGGGTTGGTAGGAGCTTGTAGGGTGCCATAAGTTTCCAGAGGGTTGTGTAGGGTTCCGTAGGGGCCTGTGGTGTTCCCTAGGGGCCTGTAGAGTCTCGTACGGTTCCGTAGGGGCCTGTGGTGTTCCCTAGGGGCCTGTAGAGTCTCGTACGGTTCCGTAGGGGCCTGTGGTGTTCCCTAGGGGCCTGTAGAGTCTCGTACGGTTCCGTAGGGGCCTGTGGTGTTCCCTAGGGGCCTGTAGAGTCTCGTACGGTTTTGTAGGGGCCTGTAAGTGTTCCCTAGGGGCCTCTAGAGTCTCGTACAGTTCCGTAGGGTCCTGTAGGTTTCCATAAGCGCCCGCAGAGGTCTGAAGGGGCCCGTACTGTTCCGTAAGGATCCATAGGGTTCCGTAGAGCTTCGTAGGTTCCCTAGAGGCCTGTAGAGTACTGCAGGAGCCAGTAGTGTTCTGTAGGGGCCCGTAGGGTTCCTTCCATAGGGGCTGGCAGTGTTCCCTAGGGTCCTCTAGGGTTGAGTAAGTGCCCGCAGGAGTCTGTAGGAATCCGTGGGATTCTGTAAGGTTCCGGAGGGTTCTGCAGGGTTCCGTAGGGGCCCGTAGAGTTCCGTAGTGGCTGGTAAAGTTCCGTAGGGCCCTGTACCGTTCCGTAACTGCCTGCAAGGATCTTTAGGCTTCCGTAGGGGCTGGTAGGGTTCCATAAAGTTCCGTGGGTTCCTGCAGAGTTCTGCAAGTGCCCGCAAGGGCCTGTAGGGGCCCACAGTGTTTCTGTCAGGTTCCGTAGAGTTCCGTAGGGGCCATAGGTTTCCGTAGCGGCTGGTAGTATTCCGTAGGGGTCTGTAGGGTTCTGTAGGCACCTGCAGTGTTCTGTAAGAGCCCATAGGGTTTTAGTGAGGTTCTGTTGTGTTGCTAAGGGTCTTGTAGAGTGCTGTCGGGTCCTGGAGTATTCTGTAGGGTTCCAGAGGGGCTCGTAGGGTTCCGTTGAAATCTGTAGGCTTCCCTAGGGGCCCGTGGAGTCCCGTAGATTTCCGTAGGGACCTGTAGGGTTGTGTAAGTGCCCGCAGGGGTTGGTAGGAGCTTGTAGGGTGCCATAAGTTTCCAGAGGGTTGTGTAGGGTTCCGTAGGGGCCTGTGGTGTTCCCTAGGGGCCTGTAGAGTCTCGTACGGTTCCGTAGGGGCCTGTGGTGTTCCCTAGGGGCCTGTAGAGTCTCGTACGGTTCCGTAGGGGCCTGTGGTGTTCCCTAGGGGCCTGTAGAGTCTCGTACGGTTCCGTAGGGGCCTGTGGTGTTCCCTAGGGGCCTGTAGAGTCTCGTACGGTTTTGTAGGGGCCTGTAAGTGTTCCCTAGGGGCCTCTAGAGTCTCGTACAGTTCCGTAGGGTCCTGTAGGTTTCCATAAGCGCCCGCAGAGGTCTGAAGGGGCCCGTACTGTTCCGTAAGGATCCATAGGGTTCCGTAGAGCTTCGTAGGTTCCCTAGAGGCCTGTAGAGTACTGCAGGAGCCAGTAGTGTTCTGTAGGGGCCCGTAGGGTTCCTTCCATAGGGGCTGGCAGTGTTCCGTAATGGCCTCTAGGGTTGTGTAAGTGCCTGCAGGAGTCTGTAGGAATCCGTGGGATTCTGTAAGGTTCCGGAGGGTTCTGCAGGGTTCCGTAGGGGCCCGTAGAGTTCCGTAGTGGCTGGTAAAGTTCCGTAGGGCCCTGTACCGTTCCGTAACTGCCTGCAAGGATCTTTAGGCTTCCGTAGGGGCTGGTAGGGTTCCATAAAGTTCCGTGGGTTCCTGCAGAGTTCTGCAGGTGCCCGCAAGGGCCTGTAGGGGCCCACAGTGTTTCTGTCAGGTTCCGTAGAGTTCCGTAGGGGCCATAGGTTTCCGTAGCGGCTGGTAGTATTCCGTAGGGGTCTGTAGGGTTCCATAGGCACCTGCAGTGTTCTGTAGGAGCCCATAGGGTTTTAGTGAGGTTCTGTTGTGTCGCTAAGGGTCTTGTAGAGTGCTGTCGGGTCCTGGAGTATTCTGTAGGGTTCCAGAGGGGCTCGTAGGGTTCCGTTGAAATCTGTAGGCTTCCCTAGGGGCCCGTGGAGTCCCGTAGGGACCTGTAGGGTTGTGTAAGTGCCCGCAGGGGTTGGTAGGAGCTTGTAGGGTGCCATAAGTTTCCAGAGGGTTGTGTAGGGTTCCGTAGGGGCCTGTGGTGTTCCCTAGGGGCCTGTAGAGTCTCGTACGGTTCCGTAGGGGCCTGTAGTGTTCCCTAGGGGCCTGTAGAGTCTCGTACAGTTCCGTAGGGTCCTGTAGGTTTCCATAAGCGCCCGCAGAGGTCTGAAGGGGCCCGTCCTGTTCCGTAAGGATCCATAGGGCTCCGTAGAGCTTCGTAGGTTCCCTAGAGGCCTGTAGAGTACCGCAGGAGCCAGTAGTGTTCTGTAGGGGCCCGTAAGGTTCCTTCCGTAGGGGCTGGTAGTGTTCCGTAGGGGCCTCTAGGGTTGTGTAAGTGCCTGCAGGAGTCTGTAGGAATCCGTGGGATTCTGTAAGGTTCCGGAGGGTTCTGCAGGGTTCCGTAGGGGCCCGTAGAGTTCCGTAGTGGCTGGTAAAGTTCCGTAGGGCCCTGTACCGTTCCGTAACTGCCTGCAAGGATCTTTAGCCTTCCGTAGGGGCTGGTAGGGTTCCATAAAGTTCCGTGGGTTCCTGCAGAGTTCTGCAAGTGCCCGCAAGGGCCTGTAGGGGCCCACAGTGTTTCTGTCAGGTTCCGTAGAGTTCCGTAGGGGCCATAGGTTTCCGTAGCGGCTGGTAGTATTCCGTAGGGGTCTGTAGGGTTCCATAGGCACCTGCAGTGTTCTGTAGGAGCCCATAGGGTTTTAGTGAGGTTCTGTTGTGTCGCTAAGGGTCTTGTAGAGTGCTGTCGGGTCCTGGAGTATTCTGTAGGGTTCCAGAGGGGCTCGTAGGGTTCCGTTAAAATCTGTAGGCTTCCCTAGGGGCCCGTGGAGTCCCGTAGGGACCTGTAGGGTTGTGTAAGTGCCCGCAGGGGTTGGTAGGAGCTTGTAGGGTGCCATAAGTTTCCAGAGGGTTGTGTAGGGTTCCGTAGGGGCCTGTGGTGTTCCCTAGGGGCCTGTAGAGTCTCGTACAGTTCCGTAGGGTCCTGTAGGTTTCCATAAGCGCCCGCAGAGGTCTGAAGGGGCCTGTCCTGTTCCGTAAGGATCCACAGGGCTCCATAGAGCTTCGTAGGTTTCCTAGAGGCCTGTAGAGTACCGCAGGAGCCAGTAGTGTTCTGTAGGGGCCCGTAGGGTTCCTTCCATAGGGGCTGGCAGTGTTCCGTAGGGGCCTCTAGGATTGTGTAAGTGCCCGCAGGAGTCTGTAGGAGTCTGTGGGATTCTGTAAGGTTCCGGAGGGTTCTGCAGGGTTCCGTAGGGGCCCGTAGAGTTCCGTAGTGGCTGGTAAAGTTCCGTAGGGCCCTGTGGGGTTCTGTATGGACCTGTAGGGTTCCGTAGGGACTTGCAGGGTTCTGTAAGTGCCCGCAGGTGTCTGTAGGGTTCCGTAGGGGCCTGCAGGGTTTCGTAGGCACCTGCAGTGTTCTGTAGGAGCCCATAGGGTTTTACTGAGGTTCCGTTGTGTTGCTAAGGGTCTTGTAGAGTGCTGTCGGGTCCTGGAGTATTCTGTAGGGTTCCAGAGGGGCTCGTAGGGTTCCGTTGAAATCTGTAGGCTTCCTTAGGGGCCCGTGGAGTCCCGTAGATTTCCATAGGGACCTGTAGGGTTGTGTAAGTGCCCGCAGGGGTTGGTAGGAGCTTGTAGGGTGCCATAAGTTTCCAGAGGGTTGTGTAGGGTTCTGTAGGGGCCTGTGGTGTTCCCTAGGGGCCTGTAGAGTCTCGTACGGTTCCGTAGGGGCCTGTAGTGTTCCCTAGGGGCCTCTAGAGTCTCGTACAGTTCCGTAGGGTCCTGTAGGTTTCCATAAGCGCCCGCAGAGGTCTGAAGGGGCCCGTCCTGTTCCGTAAGGATCCATAGGGTTCTGTAGAGCTTCGTAGGTTCCCTAGAGGCCTGTAGAGTACCGCAGGAGCCAGTAGTGTTCTGTAGGGGCCCGTAGGGTTCCTTCCGTAGGGGCTGGTAGTGTTCCGTAGGGGCCTCTAGGGTTGTGTAAGTGCCTGCAGGAGTCTGTAGGAATCCGTGGGATTCTGTAAGGTTCCGGAGGGTTCTGCAGGGTTCCGTAGGGGCCCGTAGAGTTCCGTAGTGGCTTGTAAAGTTTCGTAGGGCCCTGTACCGTGCCGTAACTGCCTGCAGGGATCTTTAGGCTTCCGTAGGGGCTGGTAGGGTTCCATAAAGTTCCGTGGGTTCCTGCAGAGTTCTGCAAGTGCCCGCAAGGGCCTGTAGGGGTGCACAGTGTTTCTGTCAGGTTCCGTAGAGTTCCGTAGGGGCCATAGGTTTCCGTAGCGGCTGGTAGTATTCCGTAGGGGTCTGTAGGGTTCCATAGGCACCTGCAGTGTTCTGTAGGAGCCCATAGGGTTTTAGTGAGGTTCTGTTGTGTCGCTAAGGGTCTTGTAGAGTGCTGTCGGGTCCTGGAGTATTCTGTAGGGTTCCAGAGGGGCTCGTAGGGTTCCGTTAAAATCTGTAGGCTTCCCTAGGGGCCCATAGAGTCCCGTAGGGACCTGTAGGGTTGTGTAAGTGCCCGCAGGGGTTGGTAGGAGCTTGTAGGGTGCCATAAGTTTCCAGAGGGTTGTGTAGGGTTCCGTAGGGGCCTGTGGTGTTCCCTAGGGGCCTGTAGAGTCTCGTACAGTTCCGTAGGGTCCTGTAGGTTTCCATAAGCGCCCGCAGAGGTCTGAAGGGGCCTGTCCTGTTCCGTAAGGATCCACAGGGCTCCATAGAGCTTCGTAGGTTTGCTAGAGGCCTGTAGAGTACCGCAGGAGCCAGTAGTGTTCTGTAGGGGCCCGTAGGGTTCCTTCCATAGGGGCTGGCAGTGTTCCGTAGGGGCCTCTAGGATTGTGTAAGTGCCCGCAGGAGTCTGTAGGAGTCTGTGGGATTCTGTAAGGTTCCGGAGGGTTCTGCAGGGTTCCGTAGGGGCCCGTAGAGTTCCGTAGTGGCTGGTAAAGTTCCGTAGGGCCCTGTGGGGTTCTGTATGGACCTGTAGGGTTCCGTAGGGACTTGCAGGGTTCTGTAAGTGCCCGCAGGTGTCTGTAGGGTTCCGTAGGGGCCTGCAGGGTTTCGTAGGCACCTGCAGTGTTCTGTAGGAGCCCATAGGGTTTTACTGAGGTTCCGTTGTGTTGCTAAGGGTCTTGTAGAGTGCTGTCGGGTCCTGGAGTATTCTGTAGGGTTCCAGAGGGGCTCGTAGGGTTCCGTTGAAATCTGTAGGCTTCCTTAGGGGCCCGTGGAGTCCCGTAGATTTCCATAGGGACCTGTAGGGTTGTGTAAGTGCCCGCAGGGGTTGGTAGGAGCTTGTAGGGTGCCATAAGTTTCCAGAGGGTTGTGTAGGGTTCTGTAGGGGCCTGTGGTGTTCCCTAGGGGCCTGTAGAGTCTCGTACGGTTCCGTAGGGGCCTGTAGTGTTCCCTAGGGGCCTCTAGAGTCTCGTACAGTTCCGTAGGGTCCTGTAGGTTTCCATAAGCGCCCGCAGAGGTCTGAAGGGGCCCGTCCTGTTCCGTAAGGATCCATAGGGTTCTGTAGAGCTTCGTAGGTTCCCTAGAGGCCTGTAGAGTACCGCAGGAGCCAGTAGTGTTCTGTAGGGGCCCGTAGGGTTCCTTCCGTAGGGGCTGGTAGTGTTCCGTAGGGGCCTCTAGGGTTGTGTAAGTGCCTGCAGGAGTCTGTAGGAATCCGTGGGATTCTGTAAGGTTCCGGAGGGTTCTGCAGGGTTCCGTAGGGGCCCGTAGAGTTCCGTAGTGGCTTGTAAAGTTTCGTAGGGCCCTGTACCGTGCCGTAACTGCCTGCAGGGATCTTTAGGCTTCCGTAGGGGCTGGTAGGGTTCCATAAAGTTCCGTGGGTTCCTGCAGAGTTCTGCAAGTGCCCGCAAGGGCCTGTAGGGGTGCACAGTGTTTCTGTCAGGTTCCGTAGAGTTCCGTAGGGGCCATAGGTTTCCGTAGCGGCTGGTAGTATTCCGTAGGGGTCTGTAGGGTTCCATAGGCACCTGCAGTGTTCTGTAGGAGCCCATAGGGTTTTAGTGAGGTTCTGTTGTGTCGCTAAGGGTCTTGTAGAGTGCTGTCGGGTCCTGGAGTATTCTGTAGGGTTCCAGAGGGGCTCGTAGGGTTCCGTTAAAATCTGTAGGCTTCCCTAGGGGCCCATAGAGTCCCGTAGGGACCTGTAGGGTTGTGTAAGTGCCCGCAGGGGTTGGTAGGAGCTTGTAGGGTGCCATAAGTTTCCAGAGGGTTGTGTAGGGTTCCGTAGGGGCCTGTGGTGTTCCCTAGGGGCCTGTAGAGTCTCGTACAGTTCCGTAGGGTCCTGTAGGTTTCCATAAGCGCCCGCAGAGGTCTGAAGGGGCCTGTCCTGTTCCGTAAGGATCCACAGGGCTCCATAGAGCTTCGTAGGTTTGCTAGAGGCCTGTAGAGTACCGCAGGAGCCAGTAGTGTTCTGTAGGGGCCCGTAGGGTTCCTTCCATAGGGGCTGGCAGTGTTCCGTAGGGGCCTCTAGGATTGTGTAAGTGCCCGCAGGAGTCTGTAGGAGTCTGTGGGATTCTGTAAGGTTCCGGAGGGTTCTGCAGGGTTCCGTAGGGGCCCGTAGAGTTCCGTAGTGGCTGGTAAAGTTCCGTAGGGCCCTGTGGGGTTCTCTATGGACCTGTAGGGTTCCGTAGGGACTTGCAGGGTTCTGTAAGTGCCCGCAGGTGTCTGTAGGGTTCCGTAGGGGCCTGCAGGGTTTCGTAGGCACCTGCAGTGTTCTGTAGGAGCCCATAGGGTTTTACTGAGGTTCCGTTGTGTTGCTAAGGGTCTTGTAGAGTGCTGTCGGGTCCTGGAGTATTCTGTAGGGTTCCAGAGGGGCTCGTAGGGTTCCGTTGAAATCTGTAGGCTTCCTTAGGGGCCCGTGGAGTCCCGTAGATTTCCATAGGGACCTGTAGGGTTGTGTAAGTGCCCGCAGGGGTTGGTAGGAGCTTGTAGGGTGCCATAAGTTTCCAGAGGGTTGTGTAGGGTTCTGTAGGGGCCTGTGGTGTTCCCTAGGGGCCTGTAGAGTCTCGTACGGTTCCGTAGGGGCCTGTAGTGTTCCCTAGGGGCCTCTAGAGTCTCGTACAGTTCCGTAGGGTCCTGTAGGTTTCCATAAGCGCCCGCAGAGGTCTGAAGGGGCCCGTCCTGTTCCGTAAGGATCCATAGGGTTCCGTAGAGCTTCGTAGGTTCCCTAGAGGCCTGTAGAGTACCGCAGGAGCCAGTAGTGTTCTGTAGGGGCCCGTAGGGTTCCTTCCGTAGGGGCTGGTAGTGTTCCGTAGGGGCCTCTAGGGTTGTGTAAGTGCCTGCAGGAGTCTGTAGGAATCCGTGGGATTCTGTAAGGTTCCGGAGGGTTCTGCAGGGTTCCGTAGGGGCCCGTAGAGTTCCGTAGTGGCTGGTAAAGTTTCGTAGGGCCCTGTACCGTGCCGTAACTGCCTGCAAGGATCTTTAGGCTTCCGTAGGGGCTGGTAGGGTTCCATAAAGTTCCGTGGGTTCCTGCAGAGTTCTGCAAGTGCCCGCAAGGGCCTGTAGGGGTGCACAGTGTTTCTGTCAGGTTCCGTAGAGTTCCGTAGGGGCCATAGGTTTCCGTAGCGGCTGGTAGTATTCCGTAGGGGTCTGTAGGGTTCCATAGGCACCTGCAGTGTTCTGTAGGAGCCCATAGGGTTTTAGTGAGGTTCTGTTGTGTCGCTAAGGGTCTTGTAGAGTGCTGTCGGGTCCTGGAGTATTCTGTAGGGTTCCAGAGGGGCTCGTAGGGTTCCGTTGAAATCTGTAGGCTTCCCAAGGACCCATAGAGTCCCGTAGGGACCTGTAGGGTTGTGTAAGTGCCCGCAGGGGTTGGTAGGAGCTTGTAGGGTGCCATAAGTTTCCAGAGGGTTGTGTAGGGTTCCATAGGGGCCTGTGGTGTTCCCTAGGGGCCTCTAGAGTCTCGTACGGTTCCGTAGGGGCCTGTGGTGTTCCCTAGGGTCCTGTAGAGTCTCGTACAGTTCCGTAGGGTCCTGTAGGTTTCCATAAGCGCCCGCAGAGGTCTGAAGGGGCCCGTCCTGTTCCGTAAGGATCCACAGGGCTCTGTAGAGAGTCATAGGTTCCCTAGAAGCCTGTAGAGTACCGCAGGAGCCAGTAGTGTTCTGTAGGGGCCCGTAGGGTTCCTTCCATAGGGGCTGGCAGTGTTCCCTAGGGTCCTCTAGGGTTGTGTAAGTGCCCGCAGGAGTCTGTAGGAATCCGTGGGATTCTGTAAGGTTCCGGAGGGTTCTGCAGGGTTCCGTAGGGGCCCGTAGAGTTCCGTAGTGGCTGGTAAAGTTCCGTAGGGCCCTGTACCGTTCCGTAACTGCCTGCAAGGATCTTTAGGCTTCCGTAGGGGCTGGTAGGGTTCCATAAAGTTCCGTGGGTTCCTGCAGAGTTCTGCAAGTGCCCGCAAGGGCCTGTAGGGGCCCACAGTGTTTCTGTCAGGTTCCGTAGAGTTCCGTAGGGGCCATAGGTTTCCGTAGCGGCTGGTAGTATTCCGTAGGGGTCTGTAGGGTTCCGTAGGCACCTGCAGTGTTCTGTAAGAGCCCATAGGGTTTTAGTGAGGTTCTGTTGTGTTGCTAAGGGTCTTGTAGAGTGCTGTCGGGTCCTGGAGTATTCTGTAGGGTTCCAGAGGGGCTCGTAGGGTTCCGTTGAAATCTGTACGCTTCCCTAGGGGCCCGTGGAGTCCCGTAGATTTCCGTAGGGACCTGTAGGGTTGTGTAAGTGCCCGCAGGGGTTGGTAGGAGCTTGTAGGGTGCCATAAGTTTCCAGAGGGTTGTGTAGGGTTCCGTAGGGGCCTGTGGTGTTCCCTAGGGGCCTGTAGAGTCTCGTACGGTTCCGTAGGGGCCTGTGGTGTTCCCTAGGGGCCTGTAGAGTCTCGTACGGTTCCGTAGGGGCCTGTGGTGTTCCCTAGGGGCCTGTAGAGTCTCGTACGGTTCCGTAGGGGCCTGTGGTGTTCCCTAGGGGCCTGTAGAGTCTCGTACGGTTTTGTAGGGGCCTGTAAGTGTTCCCTAGGGGCCTCTAGAGTCTCGTACAGTTCCGTAGGGTCCTGTAGGTTTCCATAAGCGCCCGCAGAGGTCTGAAGGGGCCCGTACTGTTCCGTAAGGATCCATAGGGTTCCGTAGAGCTTCGTAGGTTCCCTAGAGGCCTGTAGAGTACTGCAGGAGCCAGTAGTGTTCTGTAGGGGCCCGTAGGGTTCCTTCCATAGGGGCTGGCAGTGTTCCGTAATGGCCTCTAGGGTTGTGTAAGTGCCTGCAGGAGTCTGTAGGAATCCGTGGGATTCTGTAAGGTTCCGGAGGGTTCTGCAGGGTTCCGTAGGGGCCCGTAGAGTTCCGTAGTGGCTGGTAAAGTTCCGTAGGGCCCTGTACCGTTCCGTAACTGCCTGCAAGGATCTTTAGGCTTCCGTAGGGGCTGGTAGGGTTCCATAAAGTTCCGTGGGTTCCTGCAGAGTTCTGCAGGTGCCCGCAAGGGCCTGTAGGGGCCCACAGTGTTTCTGTCAGGTTCCGTAGAGTTCCGTAGGGGCCATAGGTTTCCGTAGCGGCTGGTAGTATTCCGTAGGGGTCTGTAGGGTTCCATAGGCACCTGCAGTGTTCTGTAGGAGCCCATAGGGTTTTAGTGAGGTTCTGTTGTGTCGCTAAGGGTCTTGTAGAGTGCTGTCGGGTCCTGGAGTATTCTGTAGGGTTCCAGAGGGGCTCGTAGGGTTCCGTTGAAATCTGTAGGCTTCCCTAGGGGCCCGTGGAGTCCCGTAGGGACCTGTAGGGTTGTGTAAGTGCCCGCAGGGGTTGGTAGGAGCTTGTAGGGTGCCATAAGTTTCCAGAGGGTTGTGTAGGGTTCCGTAGGGGCCTGTGGTGTTCCCTAGGGGCCTCTAGAGTCTCGTACAGTTCCGTAGGGTCCTGTAGGTTTCCATAAGCGCCCGCAGAGGTCTGAAGGGGCCCGTCCTGTTCCGTAAGGATCCACAGGGCTCCATAGAGCTTCGTAGGTTCCCTAGAGGCCTGTAGAGTACCGCAGGAGCCAGTAGTGTTCTGTAGGGGTCCGTAGGGTTCCTTCCGTAGGGGCTGGTAGTGTTCCGTAGGGGCCTGTAGGGTTGTGTAAGTGCCTGCAGCAGTCTGTAGGAGTCTGTGGGATTCTGTAAGGTTCTGGAGGGTTCTGCAGGGTTCTGTAGGGGCCCGTAGAGTTCCGTAGTGGCTGGTAAAGTTCCCTAGGGCCCTGTGGGGTTCTGTATGGACCTGTAGGGTTTTGTAGGGGCCTGCAGGGTTCTGTAAGTGCCCGCAGGTGTCTGTAGGGTTCCGTACGGGTCTGTAGGGTTCCGTAGGCGCCTGCAGTGTTCTGTAGGAGCCCATAGGCTTTTAGTGAGGTTCCGTTGTGTTGCTAAGGGTCTTGTAGAGTGCTGTCGGGTCCTGGAGTATTCTGTAGGGTTCCAGAGGGGCTCGTAGGGGTCTGTCGAAATCTGTAGGCTTCCCTAGGGGCCCGTGGAGTCCCGTAGATTTCCGTAGGGACCTGTAGGGTTGTGTAAGTGCCCGCAGGGGTTGGTAGGAGCTTGTAGGGTGCCATAAGTTTCCAGAGGGTTGTGTAGGGTTCCGTAGGGGCCTGTGGTGTTCCCTAGGGGCCTGTAGAGTCTCGTACGGTTCCGTAGGGGCCTGTGGTGTTCTCTAGGGGCCTGTAGAGTCTCGTACGGTTCCGTAGGGGCCTGTGGTGTTCCCTAGGGGCCTGTAGAGTCTCGTACAGTTTTGTAGGGGACTGTAAGTGTTCCCTAGGGGCCTCTAGAGTCTCGTACAGTTCCGTAGGGTCCTGTAGGTTTCCATAAGCGCCCGCAGAGGTCTGAAGGGGCCCGTACTGTTCCGTAAGGATCCATAGGGTTCCGTAGAGCTTCGTAGGTTCCCTAGAGGCCTGTAGAGTACTGCAGGAGCCAGTAGTGTTCTGTAGGGGCCCGTAGGGTTCCTTCCATAGGGGCTGGCAGTGTTCCATAGGGGCCTCTAGGGTTGTGTAAGTGCCTGCAGGAGTCTGTAGGAATCCGTGGGATTCTGTAAGGTTCTGGAGGGTTCTGCAGGGTTCCGTAGGGGCCCGTAGAGTTCCGTAGTGGCTGGTAAAGTTCCGTAGGGCCCTGTACCGTTCCGTAACTGCCTGCAAGGATCTTTAGGCTTCCGTAGGGGCTGGTAGGGTTCCATAAAGTTCCGTGGGTTCCTGCAGAGTTCTGCAAGTGCCCGCAAGGGCCTGTAGGGGCCCACAGTGTTTCTGTCAGGTTCCGTAGAGTTCCGTAGGGGCCATAGGTTTCCGTAGCGGCTGGTAGTATTCCGTAGGGGTCTGTAGGGTTCCATAGGCACCTGCAGTGTTCTGTAGGAGCCCATAGGGTTTTAGTGAGGTTCTGTTGTGTCGCTAAGGGTCTTGTAGAGTGCTGTCGGGTCCTGGAGTATTCTGTAGGGTTCCAGAGGGGCTCGTAGGGTTCCGTTGAAATCTGTAGGCTTCCCTAGGGGCCCGTGGAGTCCCGTAGGGACCTGTAGGGTTGTGTAAGTGCCCGCAGGGGTTGGTAGGAGCTTGTAGGGTGCCATAAGTTTCCAGAGGGTTGTGTAGGGTTCCGTAGGGGCCTGTGGTGTTCCCTAGGGGCCTGTAGAGTCTCGTACAGTTCCGTAGGGTCCTGTAGGTTTCCATAAGCGCCCGCAGAGGTCTGAAGGGGCCCGTCCTGTTCCGTAAGGATCCACAGGGCTCCATAGAGCTTCGTAGGTTTCCTAGAGGCCTGTAGAGTACTGCAGGAGCCAGTAGTGTTCTGTAGGGGTCCGTAGGGTTCCTTCCATAGGGGCTGGCAGTGTTCCGTAGGGGCCTCTAGGATTGTGTAAGTGCCCGCAGGAGTCTGCAGGAGTCTGTGGGATTCTGTAAGGTTCCGGAGGGTTCTGCAGGGTTCCGTAGGGGCCCGTAGAGTTCCGTAGTGGCTGGTAAAGTTCCCTAGGGCCCTGTGGGGTTCTGTATGGACCTGTAGGGTTTTGTAGGGGCCTGCAGGGTTCTGTAAGTGCCCGCAGGTGTCTGTAGGGTTCCGTACGGGTCTGTAGGGTTCCGTAGGCGCCTGCAGTGTTCTGTAGGAGCCCATAGGCTTTTAGTGAGGTTCCGTTGTGTTGCTAAGGGTCTTGTAGAGTGCTGTCGGGTCCTGGAGTATTCTGTAGGGTTCCAGAGGGGCTCGTAGGGGTCTGTCGAAATCTGTAGGCTTCCCTAGGGGCCCGTGGAGTCCCGTAGATTTCCGTAGGGACCTGTAGGGTTGTGTAAGTGCCCGCAGGGGTTGGTAGGAGCTTGTAGGGTGCCATAAGTTTCCAGAGGGTTGTGTAGGGTTCTGTAGGGGCCTGTGGTGTTCCCTAGGGGCCTGTAGAGTCTCGTACAGTTCCGTAGGGTCCTGTAGGTTTCCATAAGCGCCCGCAGAGGTCTGAAGGGGCCCGTCCTGTTCCGTAAGGATCCACAGGGCTCCATAGAGCTTCGTAGGTTTCCTAGAGGCCTGTAGAGTACCGCAGGAGCCAGTAGTGTTCTGTAGGGGCCCGTAGGGTTCTTTCCATAGGGGCTGGCAGTGTTCCGTAGGGGCCTCTAGGATTGTGTAAGTGCCCGCAGGAGTCTGTAGGAGTCTGTGGGATTCTGTAAGGTTCCGGAGGGTTCTGCAGGGTTCCGTAGGGGCCCGTAGAGTTCCGTAGTGGCTGGTAAAGTTCCCTAGGGCCCTGTACCGTTCCGTAACTGCCTGCAAGGATCTTTAGGCTTCCGTAGGGGCTGGTAGGGTTCCATAAAGTTCCGTGGGTTCCTGCAGAGTTCTGCAAGTGCCCGCAAGGGCCTGTAGGGGCCCACAGTGTTTCTGTCACATTCCGTAGAGTTCCGTAGGGGCCATAGGTTTCGGTAGCGGCTGGTAGTATTCCGTAGGGGTCTGTAGGGTTCCATAGGCACCTGCAGTGTTCTGTAGGAGCCCATAGGGTTTTAGTGAGGTTCTGTTGTGTCGCTAAGGGTCTTGTAGAGTGCTGTCAGGTCTTGGAGTATTCTGTAGGGTTCCAGAGGGGCTCGTAGGGTTCCGTTAAAATCTGTAGGCTTCCCTAGGGGCCCGTGGAGTCCCGTAGGGACCTGTAGGGTTGTGTAAGTGCCCGCAGGGGTTGGTAGGAGCTTGTAGGGTGCCATAAGTTTCCAGAGGGTTGTGTAGGGTTCCGTAGGGGCCTGTGGTGTTCCCTAGGGGCCTGTAGAGTCTCGTACGGTTCCGTAGGGGCCTGTGGTGTTCTCTAGGGGCCTGTAGAGTCTCGTACAGTTCCGTAGGGTCCTGTAGGTTTCCATAAGCGCCCGCAGAGGTCTGAAGGGGCCCGTCCTGTTCCGTAAGGATCCACAGGGCTCTGTAGAGAGTCATAGGTTCCCTAGAAGCCTGTAGAGTACCGCAGGAGCCAGTAGTGTTCTGTAGGGGCCCGTAGGGTTCCTTCCGTAGGGGCTGGCAGTGTTCCCTA